>NW_026882449.1:0-39720 GCF_032173495.1 Musca vetustissima
AAACAAAACAGCTGTTTGTCTTTGGGAGGCGGGGAAGTATTAAACAAAATAAAAAAGGAGAAAAGAAAACATTGGAAAAAATTATAAAATTAAGGATCGGAAATGGCTGTGATGCCGCCCTTAATTTATGAATTCCATTCAACATCGCATCTATATAAAGGCATTGAGGAGGCCGATTTACGTTTGGAAATACATGAATTGGGTCATGATGCGTTACAAATAATGTTGATAAATAAGGATTTCCCCAAGCAACGGAAGGTGGCCATTAAGGAAACTCTGCTATTTGCCGGAATTTGTGGTTTTTATCTCTGGCTACATTTGAATGCTGCCTTTCGTCTACTTTATTTTGCAATAATTTCGGTGATTTGGTTTCTGCCCATCCTCTGGCGTTGGTTGAGTCTGGTGAAATCGGGTATGTTAATGACTGTAAATTTGGAAACAAAAAAATGGGGAAAGAATATCGTTATGTTCGGCCCGGGCGAAATTTTTATATGCTCCACCATAGGTATACTGACAGGCACTTGCAATGAAAATATAGGGAACATACCAAAAAGTGGACCTATACCAATAATTCTACAAACTGATTTATGTAAACCATAATGTACACCAATTACAAAATTCAGCAATTTTTAATGGGGATTTTTCCTTAAATCTGAAAACCTTAACACGTGAACTGATACTGATAAAACATGGTAGAATATAAAATCCTCAAAGTACTGACATTTAGAGTGGAAAGTTATATGAGGCTATGCCTAAAGGGATACCAATATTGGTTACATAGTGTAGAAATTAGCGAATATTTTGGGTTATAATTATATGAGGCCTAATTAATGACCGATATATGTCAATTTGGAACCCAATATTTTAGTTTTGTATCTCAATTCATTCCTTCAGGAGGTATCATTACATGGAGGAGATGCCTAAATGCTGGCCGACTCGTCAGGTTCGAGTTTTTTTTTATCAGGATATCTTTAGAAGGCAGAATGATTACACCAGATGGCTAAATCCTCTTAGAATTCAATACTTTGAAGGGTAAAAACTGACTATTTCGAGTGGAGAGATTTGCTACCCAATAAAAACTCAAAGTACTAAATTATAGCCAATTCGGAGGAAAAACACAATCAAAATCCCCAAAAATACAGAATTGATTTGGTGCACCCTTTACATAAAATCGGACGAAACTATATATAGAAGCTATATCTAAATATGCACCGATTTCAACAAAACTTCACAGATGTCAAACTTGACTAAATTCCATACGCTGTTGAAAATTGTGTCCCAATTGGGCAAATATTTTCATTTTTGGGCACCATTTACCTAAAATCGGACAAAACTATATATGGGACCTATATCTAAATCTGAACCGATTCCAACAAAACTTCGCATACATAAATTTGGACCTAATTCAGTAGGCTGTGCAAAATTGTGTGCCAATCGCCCTAAATTTGACTCTGTGGAGCTCCATTTACATAAAATCGGATGAAATTATATATGGGAGCTATATCTAAATCTGAACCGATTTCATCAAAACTTGGCATATATCAATCTAGACCTAATTCAATATTATGTGCTTAATTTTTTCTCAATCGGACTAATATTGGGAGTTTGGTGCATCATTTACATAAAATCGGACGAAACTGTATATGGGAGTTATAGCTAAATATGAACCGTTTTTTTTCAATTTCAAAAGGGTTCGCCCTTGGGCCAAATTTCATCCGATTTCGATGAAATTTGGCGGCTTGTACTTTGTTCACAAAAATACATGGACGGACGGACATACATAAATCGACTCAGAAAGTGATTCTACGAATATTCTGAAACGGAACCATGGTTCTATCTCGATTCCTTTTGCCTGTTACAAACATATGCACAAAGCCATAATACCCTGTACCACAGTGTGGTGAAGGGTATAAAAATGGAATTGAACTTGTCATATGAGGGCTTTACCAAAATATGGTCCTATAATGAATATTTTCTGTAAATCTTTTTTTCAACTTTCCAAGAGCCTCTAATGACAAGTTGCAGCAGAAAATGAGCGGCACTGTTATGTAAATGCTATACAAAAAATATAGTTCCACATTGAAAAATTGTCTAAAATACCGAAATCGGGCATGGACCTTTATTCAACATTTTCAGTTGTGTTTTTTACCGCCATTTTACAAGTAGGGATTTCTTCCAAAATTGGGAGATACCTGAGTATGGGGGCTATGTTAAAATATATTCAACATTTTCTGAAAAAAAAAACAAATTACCAAAGATTTTGATTAGAATGGAGACCATAATATACACAGCAACTTATGGCGGAGGTTGTAATTTAAAATATATTCTCATTTTCAGAAACATTCATATATTGTTATGATTTTGGTATCAATTTGCAAATTGAAAGACTCTTGGGGAAAAGTAATACATTTATATCCTCATCCGACATACATGATATACGCATTAATGAGGTATTAGAAAATGTAAGCATTCAACTCGATTTTGTTCTAACAAACACCACGAACACACAACAATTAATAATTTCTGCAAACCTTTCTTTTCAGTTTGATTTTCGTTATTTGCTAATCATAAGAATAAAGGGTAAGCTGTTTCGCAAACATCCAATAATACCAATATTTAAGGTAACTTAACTATTTATTAAAAATCAAACTATTTATAATTTTCTTCTTAACAAAACTAATTCTTAACTTTCGTATGTGATTATAGATATTTAAACCTACGTGTGATTGTCTAAGCATGATTTATAAAAAACTCAATCAAGTGCATTGTAAGCAGCAATTGTAATTCGTTGGATGGTTCATAATAAATTAATGCCCTCTTCGACCACACTACATTCCCGGAGCAAGGCAGCAATCTGAAAACAAACAAAAAATAAATAAAACACTGATTTTTCTTTCATTCCTGTTTGCATTCAACATACCCTTGGTTTACGTATTTCACTTGGTATTGGTGGCATTTGTTTTTCATCGGGCATTTTAACATCGACCTGCTCGACTTCCATTTCAACATTGACAAGATTTTTCAACTCCGACAAACAGGCATTCTTTACCAATTTACGATATTCCGATGTTGAGGTACGAAATGTTATTACTGTATTTTGTAATGGTCGAATTTTTAATATATCCTTTAATTTGTCATCTGAAAATATGCAAATAAAGTATTTGTTAATTTAATAAAATATAAAAATAATTAAATTTAAATAAAATTACCCATGTTCCGTGGTTTGTTTTGAATATAAAAGCAAAACAAAAGCCAAGCCCGCAAAAATACAAACGTTTGACAGTTTGAATGAAGAGAGAATGTTGCCATATTGTGTCATTGTGCATACATACACTAAAGGGGGTCACTAAATGAAAGCGTCGGACGTCCTGTATTTCTGTAAAAGGCAGAAAACTTTATACAGTAATATAGGGTTTCAAATTTAACAGTCTGTTTTTGTAAAATTCAAAACGAAACAATTCGAACGAATTACTATCAAACCTTTATTTATGTAAAAAAATGTTTCTTGATTCAAAACAAAAATAAATGACATATTTTTCAAAACAAAGGAGTTTGGTCGTAAGTCACTCGAATTCGTTCGTTTAGAATTTTACAAAAACAGGCTGTAAAAGTAAATAAAAACACATATAAAATATTTTTCATGATATACAGTATGCCAAAAATGACTTTACACATGGATAATTATTAAACATTTGCAAAATGCAGAAGCTAAAAAACAATAATAATTGGCTTGTCCCAGAACTGCCAGAATCGACTAATTGTTTACTGTTTTCTTCGAAAAACAAAAGGGTTTATATTATTGTTGAGAAATGATTGTTGACCTTTGGACTTTATTTTTTTTTTTTTTTTGAATCCGAAAATAAGCTCCCATATCTTGACTCAATGATACATAGAGAAGGACGCAAACTAAAACTAGATTGGTACCAAAAGTCGACTGCATCCGGAAGAATCATACATTTCCATTCCAAACACTCTCGGAATATTAAAATTAACACTGCCACAAATTTTATAAGGAGAGTGCTCAATATCAGTGACAAGCAATTTCACCACAAAAATAAAATAAAAATTAGAAAAAATATTAAAAATGAATGACTTCCCGAGCCAAACAATTGAAGATTTAATAAAACATGTAAAAACGACTAAAACTGCTAAGGACGAACAAAAACCTGACACAATATACAAAAAGTGCACATATGTACCTGGTCTATCCGAACGCTTCGCCAATTCAAACCTATATGACAAAGAACATTACAGACTTGCTTTAAAAAGTAGCAATACAAATAACAACTTCTTTAGTCGGACAAAATCAAAAACCCCTCCAGACGAACAATCTAATTTAGTTTATGAAATCAAGTGCAATGGTGACAAGTCCAACATATGCCAAAAGGTATATGTTGGCACTACAAAGACAAAACTAAAAACAAGAATAAGCGGCCACAAGTCTGATCATAAAAATAAAAACAAACCTCTAGAACAGAAAACAGCCTTAGCAGTACACTGTTCTCAAACTGGACACACACCTAACTTTAAAGATGTTAACATTTTAACACGCGAGGCAAACTATAAAAGAAGATTTATGTTAGAAATGTTACACATAATAAATGTACCTGCCAAAAACCGTATCAATTTTAAGACAGATACAGAACATTTTGCACAAATTTACAGGAGCATCATTGAAAAAAGCACCAACAAAAAAAAAAAAAAAAAAAAGAGTTAGTTGATCTAGTCAATTCAATGAGAGTGGAAGTTAATCTGTGTTAATAAGAAAAATAAAATGTAACTAAAAACCAATTTTGTAATTTTGTTAATAAATTTATGTAATTATGTTTTTTGTTTTTTAAAGTCAATCCCTGATGATGATCATCGACGATGATCGAAATATTGGAAAAATAAAAATAAATTAAAAAAGAAACCAAAAATCTTTTTAATTTTCAATGACCTCAAGCCGGAAAAGGTTTATATTATTTGTATACCCTCCACCATTGCATGGAGGGTATATTAATTTTGACCCTATAAAGTATATATAGTATTGCTCAGGGCAAAACTCAAAGACGATCTAGCCATGTCCATCCGTCTATTGTAATCAATTGTAATCTTCTGAAGGAATTGAGATAGATTGCCAAAATTTTGCACAGAGTCGTTTTTTGTCTGCAGGCAGGCCAAGTTCGAAAATGAGCTAAGTCGGTCCACGTTTAGGTATAGCCCCGATATAAGGGTATCGCCCAATTTTTTGATATTTTGTGGTTCTTGCGCGCTTTTCAACCGATTTCGCTGAAATTTGGTACATTGAGTTATTTTTGGGCACCAAATATCTCCACTAAAAATTATAAATATCGGTCCATTTTTCGGGTAGCCCCCAATTTTCAGTATTTTTCAACCGATTTCGCTGAAATTGGTACATTGGGTACCAAATATCTCCACTACAAATTATAAATATCGGTAGCCCACATATAACAGTAACACCACCACCTAAACGCAACCATAGAGTCTAGAGTCAGCGACAGTCGTTTGCCGTGTGTTTCTTATAGGCAACGGGAAATCGCGACGGCTGACGTTCGCGTCTAGCGGCATGACGCTAGAATAGATTTTAGAGTCTAAACACAACCATAGAGTCTAGAGTCAGCGACAGTCGTTTGCCTTGTGTTTCTTATTGACAACGGAAAATCGTGACGGCTAACGTTCGCGTCTAGCGGCATGACGCTAGAATAGATTTTAGAGTCTAAACGCAACCATAGAGTCTAGAGTCAGCGACAGTCGTTTGCCGTGTGTTTCTTATAGGCAACGGGAAATCGCGACGGCTGACGTTCGCGTCTAGCGGCATGACGCTAGAATAGATTTTATTCATTTTTGCTCAGCGTCATACTCAAAATTTCTCACTTGCTCTCAATTGAGTTGCCATATTTTAGGTAAAAATCAACAGTGCTACCAAATTTTAATGATAATTTATATCAAAACATATGGCAGTACTGTTAAAAAAACAAATATTTTCAAAGATTGTGGATGTTTTTTTAATGAATTATTAATAAAATGGAAGAAAAATATTTTTTTCAATAATTTTATCCAAATTCCTTGAAATTGTTGTTTATTAAATAATAAATTGATTTTGGTTTGCACAACGTAAAATTTTCTGTCAGAAAATGAAAACAAATAATTGGCATTTTGTGCCGCTAACGCTAACTCTTTCGTTTGGTTTTCACGCCGGCGAAAAAGTATGACGCTGACTCGTGACTCTCTGGTTGCGTTTAGACTCTTATTCATTTTTGCTCAGCGTCATACTCAAAATTTCTCTCTTGCTCTCAATTGAGTTGCCATATTTTAGGTAAAAATCAACAGTGCTACCAAATTTCAATGAGAATTTATATCAAAACATATGGCAGTGCTGTTAAAAAAACAAATATTTTCAAAGATTGTGGATGTTTTTTTTAACGAATTAATAATAAAATGGAAGAAAAATAATTTTTTCTTCCATTTTATCCAAGTTCCTTGATATTATTGTTTATTAAATAATAGATTGATTTTGGTTTGCACAACGTAAAATTTTCTGTCAAAAAATGAAAACAAATAATTGACATTTTGTGCCGCTAACGCTAACTCTTTCGTTTGGTTTTCACGCCGGCGAAGAAGTATGACGCTGACTCGTGACTCTCTGGTTGCGTTTAGACTCTAAGACACCCTCCTCTCGGCATTCTGTGGTGCTTGAGCTAATTCGCTGTAATTTGGTATTTTGTAGTCGCATATGGTAACAAATCTTCCTACCAAAAATTATTAATATTTGCCCCCTTTTAGGGGTAGTTCCCATATAACTCCCTTCTTATATTAAAATAGTTAGCTGATTACTTCCGTTAAAAAATATGGAATTCTAAGACAATTTAGCCATCGGTTGTAATCATTTCGCTTTCTAAGGAAATCTTGATAAAAAATTCGAACCTGATGATAATGAAATATATCGGCCAGCATTTAGGCATCCTCCCATATAATTATACCACAAAACAAAAATATTGGGTTCGAAATTTACATATGTCGGTCATTAATTAAGCATAGCCCTTATATAATTATAATCCCAAATATTCGCTAATTCCTACACTATGTAATCTAACTTTGTATTCTAAATTGCAGTAGTTTGAGGATTGTATATTCTACCATGCGTTATTAGTATCAGTCCACGATTTGGGGTTTTCATTAAAAATTGCTGCAATTTATATTTGGGGTACATAATGGTTTACATAAACTGGTTTGGTTTATCGGTATTGGTTCACTTTTTGGTAAGTTCCCCATATATTCATTTCAAGTGTCTGTCAGTATACCTATGGTGGAGTGTATCCAAAGTTCGGTTCGGCATAATTAGTAGTAGAAGGTAGTCTCATTTCAATTTTAAATGATATGAAAAATAAATTCCATAAAATCGTATGTATGTCGACATGGCATAATTATACAAGTTGGTCTCATGCAGTCATATGTTTCCAATTTTTTCATAAATTTTCCTTGGACAGTATTCATCTTTCAAAATTAAAATGAAAACATCTTCCTTCGAAATGTACGCATATAATGTGTTCAGTGGCAGAAATTTCTAAATAATTTATATTTATAAATATTTTGAAGTTCCCTGCCTTTAAAACTTTTAAATATACGTTATAACAACCATTGTTAAAACTTGAGAGCAATTCTCAGCTTTAGAAAATATATTTTGTTTAATTTATTTAAAATATGTCAATCGTATACATTGCGTATATGTCATGTTAATCCAGTGGATTATATATGACATATACGCTATGGAATTGACATTTGAGATCGAGTGGATTTCGTAAATCTAAATGTAGCCTTATCATAAAAACAGTTTTAGATTCTTGCAGTTTGGGAACAGACTACTTGTTGCAGTGTCAATGACCCATTTCAATTGCTTTCTGGTTGACCTGTTTAATAGGCCTTAAAAACGTTTTTTTCATATTTGCCGCCGGCAAAACTGTTCGACTTTGTTATTAAAATAACAGCTGATATGTTTTCTTTATTTTCCATTCATAAACAAAGCTACAAACGGTCATTATGCTTTGTTGTGTATTCGTAAACAAATAAGTAGACTTCCTTTTTGTTTATACTCATATTTATTCCTCGTTTTTCGTATTCTGCACATTCGTAACGTTGGGAACGTTTTTGTAGAAGTTCGGTTATTTTCTATTCTAAACAAGAGGCAATTTTTACCAGTTGGAACGATAATTAGCAAGCATTCAGAAGTGGGAACCAAATTAAATCAATCCAATATTTAATGTAAATAAATAAAAAACAATTTGGAATGTTTGTGTAATAATCAAAAGATCATTTGTGATGATTTCAGATTAAAGAATAATAATAAGTTCTCAAGTGTGCCGCAGGAGTAATAACGTCGCGTTGGCCAATCCAACACAAAACTTTTGAAGAAGAAAAGTGACGTCATATGTAGAGGAATGAATGAAGCAACGAATTTGTTATTCATTCCAAACATGTATCTGTATCTAATTATAAACTAGTCAGTGGCAGAAGAAACGTTTCTTAGCACGGATCAGTAAATGCGTAGCGTTTTTGGACCAGATTCCAAAGAGATTGTGATCGGAAAAAAGTAAATAAATTACTTTGAAGCCCCAGTCCCCCAAAACTCCCATAGCAATGTTGTTATCTTGCTATTAGTTCGACCCTAAGACAAGATAACATTTAGTGGAAACTAACAACTTCGATGATAATTTCAAATCAATTTGAACTGTAATTGCTGGGTAAGTGAGAATGTTATTCGAAAATCTATAAACAAAAATAAAAATAAGAATTGATTGCTGCGGGTGTGGTTACTGTATAAGCGTATTGGGTGAACAATAATAACATCGTCGTCATCATCATCTTGAATGTATTATAATGAAGCCATTTGTGGTTCTTATCGCTTTTTGAGAATTATTCGAGAAAATTACTTCAAGTAGGGGGCACTCCATAGTTTCAATTGTAAAGTAGAAGTAAATTAAAAAACGCACCTGTTTTACTATACTACCACTTAACACGATACTACGACCTTGACCGTTAGGAAAATGTCTCAGCAAATTATTTGAAATATTGGGTTGTTGAGTCGCTAGCTAACTAGCGTGTTTAACTAACTGGTTTTTTATTCGGAATCGCACAATTTCCGTATGTGTTGTGTTTTTATAGATAACATTTGTCTATGCGTGGAGATATGTGAACAACAGTACTGTCTAAATGTTGCTTAGAGGTTGGATAACAGATGTGTTTTGTCAAGCTGTAAGTGCCTGTTTTAGCATTTGATGACCCACATCGCTGCGACTGCACTTTATCAATTCAGAAGAGCAGACGGGCAAAGTATGTAGTAGCTAGGTGTTGGTGGTAGCATTTAGTAATACTAAATGGCGCGTTGATGAATTGTTTATAAAACATAAAAAAACGTTAAGTTCGGCCGGTCCGAACATTGAATACCTTCCACCATAGGTATACTGACATTTGAAATGAAAATATAGGAAAAATACCAAAAAGAACCTATACCGATAATTCTACAAGCGGATTTATGTAAACCATTATGTACACCAAATAAAAATTTCAGCAATTTTTAATGGTGATTTTTCCTAAAATCTGAAAACCTCAATACGTGGACTGATACTAATAATGAATGGTAGAATATACAATTCTCAAACTACTGCTATTTACATTGCCTAAAGGGGGACCAATATTGATTATATAGTGTAGGAATTAGCGAATATTTGTGGTTAACATTATATATGTCAATTTCGAACCCAATATTTTTCTTATGTATGTCAATTCTTCCCTTCAGGAATTATCATTATATGGAGGAGATGTCTGAATGCCTGCCGATATACATGAAATACAAATTTCAGAAATTTTTATGGATATTTTTCTTAAAAACCCCAAAAAGTTGAAAATTGACGACGCATGGTAGGATGGAACATCCGCAAAATACTGCAATTTAGAGGTTACAGTTATATAAGCTCATCACCAAAAGTTGTATATAGTTCATTATCGAACCTCACGTTCTAATTTGTTACCTCGATATCCTCCGTAGAATGATTACAACAAAGTCTTAGAACCCAACCCAAAACGTGTAACAAATCATATAACTATTTTTATATAAAAAATGGGGGTTATATGGGGACTACCCCTAAAAAGGGGCGCATATTAATAATTTTTGGGAGGGAGGTTTTGGTTACCATATACGACTACAAAAAACCAAATTACAAAGAATTTGGTTGAAAAATACGCTCAAGAACCCCAAAATATCGAAAATTGGGGGTACACTAATATGGGGGCTACCCGAAAATATTGATCTATATTTATAATTTTTAGTGGAGAGATTTGCTACCCAATGAGAACTCAAAGTACTAAATTTTAGTGAATTCTGTCGAAAAATGCGATCAAAACCCCTAAAATACCGCAAAATTGGGGTATCCTTATATTGGGGCTATCCGAAAATATTTACCCATATTTATAATTTTTAGTGGAGAGATTTGCTACACAATAAGAACTCATAGTACCAAATTTCAGCGAACTCAGTTGAAAAACGCGCTCAAGAACCTCAAAATACCCAAAATTGGGGGTACCCTTATGTGGGAGCTATACCTAAACGTAGACCGATGTAGCCCATCTTCGAACTTGGCGTGCCTGCATACAAAAACGACCCTATGCAAAATTTTGGCGATCTATCTCAATTCGTTTAGAGTGATTACAACAGATAGACGGGCATACGGACATGTCGTGGAATTTTACGCTGATCAAGAATATATACACTTTATAGGGTCGGAAATGATTATTTCGATGTGTTATGAACGGAAAAACAAAACTAATATACCCTCCATACTATGGTGGAGGGTATAAAAAATTTAAAAAATGCTAGCAATTATTTTTATTCCTAAAATGGGAGACTAGTCGTGATTGGAATGTTTTACGGATGGAAACGATTTTTTAGCTTTAAATAATATAGGATGTTTAGGAAGAAGGAACAAATTGCTCATCCAATTGAAATAGGTCTATAAATAGGACTCGCAAAAAGACGACGAATTTTGGAATACGCTTTGGAATTTTAATTATGCTTCCAAAGAAAATGACCCGAGATGGCCAGTCAGAAATATATGTGACACACGACATTTTTATTTTTATACCCTCCACCATTGTATGGAGGGTATATTAATTTTATCATTCCGTTTGTAAATCATCGAAATATTCATTTCCGACCCTATATAGTATATATATTCTTGATCAGGGTAAAATTCTAAGACGATCTAGCCATTTCTGTCCGTCCATCAGTTTTAATTACGCTTCTTCTGAAGGAATTGAGATAGGGTTCAGAAATTGTGTATAGTGTTGTCTTTTGTCTGCAGGCAGGTCAAGTTCGAAGATGGGATATATCGGTCCATGTTTAGGCATAGCTCTCATATAAGGATATTTTGGGGTTCTTAAACGCTTTTATAACGAATTCGCTAAAATTAGGTACATTGGGTTCTTATTTGTACCAAATATCTCCAATATAAAAGAAATTTAGGTCCACTTTTTTGGTAGCCCCATATAACGTTACCCTCTAATTTTCAGTATTTTAAGTTCTTAATTGGTACCAAATCTATCCACAAAAAATAATGAATATAGGTTTAATTTTTTCGAATAGCCCCACTATAGGGGTACCCCACCAATTTTCGGTAGTTTAGAGTTCTTGAGCGCGTTTTTCAACCGAATTCGCGGAAATTTGGTACTTCGGGTTCTTATGGGGTACTAAATTTCTTCACAAAAAAATATATATCCATTTTTTCTGGTAGCCCCCATATAACGTTACCATCTAATTTTCAGTATTTTGGAGTATTTAGTCGTATTTTCCACCGTATTGGCTGTAATTTAGTACTTTGAGTTCTTATTGGGTAGCAAATCTCTCCACAAAAAATTATGAATATAGGTCAATTTTTTTGAATTGCCCCCATAAAAGGGTACCGCCAATATTCGTTCTTGAACGCGTTTTCCAGCCGATAAAAATTCGCCCCTTTTTTGGGGTAGTCCCCATATAACCCCCTTTTTTATATTAAAATAGTTATCTGATTTGTTCCGCGTTTTGGGTTTGGCTCTAAAACTCTATTTTCATCATTTCACCTGCGGAGGATATCGAGATAAAGAAAAAGAAAAAACTATAACATAAGGTTCAATAATGAACTATAAATGAACTGTATATGAACTGTAGACCGCACTTAGGCCTGTCCCGATTTTCGATATTTTTAATATTTAGTGTAAAAAATGTATTCTGATTCAAAAATGTTAGTTTCGAAATAAAAACCCATTATGTAAACCATAATGTACACCAAATAAAAATTTCAGCAATTTTTAATCGATATTTATACCCTCAGCCTTATTGCTTATGAGGGTATCTACATTTGGATACGGTGAAAATGTGCCTCATCGAAATATTGGTTTTAGACCCCATCTTTATTTGGACCACAAATGTCTGCCTGGCCACGATAACTCTCGAAGGAAGTAACCGATTTCATCCAAATACATCGTAGTATTTCTTCCAAACTTAGTTCAAGTTCGAAGATGGGGTACCTCCACCGCAAAGGGTCAAAAATATCATTATTTATAAATCCAATATCAGGCGAATGGAATATCCGATTTGAACCAAACTTTGCACAACCTATTATCTTCACCAAGCCTATATGAAGTTTGTAGATGAGACCCATTGGTCCACTCCTTCTGGTACCTCCCCCACAAAGTGTCAACATTTTCAATATTTATAAATCCAATATCAGGCGAATGGAATTCCGATTTGAACCAAACTTTGCACAACATATTATCTTTACCCAGCCGAAGAGGGACCTTTCTCCCACAATGGGCCTATTTTTTAAAAGTTTGTGAAATAAATTCCTTTAATTTAATTAAATCCGAAAAAATATATACCTTATATTAAGCGATTTATAAATCCTGTGCAATTCCGCTTTATCCAGATGGAATCTCGATGGTGATGTTTAAGCAACTTGATGAGCCAGAAGTGTAGTACCTAACTAAAGTCCTCAACTTGTCGTTAGCCACCTTATCCAGGGGTCACATTCGGTAGCCTATATATGTCGTCCGCGCATGCTATATGCGATAAGATCGGCACCAGAAACAGAAGGAAAAATCTTCAATTCTGCCAGAATCCCGTCCTGAGGACTGCAACAAGGTGCTTCCTCATGACTCCAATAGACCACTTACATGAGGAGACTAAGATCCTTCCTGGGCGCCAACACAACATGATGTTGTCGATGCAATACCTGCTTGGATGTTACAAGAAGTAGCCATTCATTCAAATCATTACCTAATGCATAGGCACCCACCACCTAGGCGAGTTAGGAAGGATCTTCATGATCTGGAGAGAGAGAGATCCAAAGGTATCAACAGGCCTATCAAGCAGTATTGAGTTGTATTCACACCGATGCAGTTGGGGAAGCAATTCGAGAATATCGTGTCAATACGATCCTCGGTGATCACCCGCGTGCGATATCTGCAGAAGCTATCCCGACAAACCAGAGTGGTCTTGGCACAATTAAGATCTTGCAAACTACTCAAAATAATGCACTCCGAATTGCAACCGGGTGTGTACAGATGACAAGCGTTGATCACATTCATGTGGAGACCAGGATGCTGCCAGTCAAGCAACATAAAGTGTTTTTGACTAGACAGTTACTGCTGGTGATGATACACCTCCGCGACACATCCGTCAGAATTTCAAACGCTATCGTCAAGGCATCCAAGATGACATTCCATCAGATGACAACAGATCGTCGCTATCGGACACGATAATATCCGTTTATCAAGACTGGTCTCGGATGCCGTAAATGGGCACAGGTGCAACAAAGCTCTACTCCATTATACTCCTGCAATTTCGGATTCTTCCTAAGTGAACCAGTTCAACTGTCGCACAACCAATTCCAATCGAGAGCTCATTGTACCTGGAATCCTGTGTAATGAACGTGTCGCACAAAATATTGTATTAGATGTGCTTATCTTGAGAAGTACGGCATTTGAGAGGAGGTACACCTTTTCTATTTTTAAAATGGCTGGGAAAATGTTGACTTAAATCATTTTGGTTTTAATATAATTCTAATTCAGTTCCGTCAAGACTTCAGACGCTATCCTAACGCATCCAAGACGTCATTCCATCGGATGACAACACATCGTCGATTCAAACACCATGATATCCGTTCATCAATAGGCGGTCTTGGAAGCCATAAATGGCTACAGGTGGAACAAAGTCCTACTCCAACATCCTCCTTCAATTTCGGACAGTGAAATGATTCTCTGTTCTCAAATTCAGTCCCCGTATATCCTGTATAATGAACGAGTTCAACTGATCAGGTCGCACAAAATATTTTATTAGATGCGCTTACGTTGAGAAGTACGTCATTTAAAAGGGCTGGGATAATTTTGATTGAAATCACCTTGGTTTTAATATAATTATAATTACATGCAACAACTCCAATAAAAAATTTAATTATTACAAAAAATAATTGCACCCATAAACTGAACATTCATTATATTTTTTTTAATTTTTCTTTTCAGTTCAACACAATAAAACTTCATACCAAAACCAAGATTGAATTAATTACCGAAAACACAAAATAAAAAAGAATTCAAAATTACACCATAATGCATCGATCCGATTCAATACGAAGGGATCGTTCCTTCGATAGTGTATTGAATAAATTAATGCGCATTCGCTCGCAGAATCATGAAAGCTTTAAGGCGGCAATGTATAATTTCCTTATCGCAGCCGGTGTTGCAGCATTTGTGGCGGTATGTTTTATACTCGGCCCCTTTGTACGACCATTGCTATGGGCCTTTTTAATGGGTGCCGTATTGTTTCCATTTAAACGAAAATTGGCTCAATTATTGAATAATTGGTTTGAAAAACTCGAAGAAAGAGATTCAAACGTATTTGTTTCTCTATGTTTGGCACCGCTGGAGGCCACCGAAAGTTGTGGCAGCTTTTTGGTCAATTGGCTGAAGGAACATTGGCAAGTCATTACGGCCGGTGTGGGTATTGCATCATGCATTAAACTATTGGTCTTATATGCACCCAAAGGATTCCTGTGTGCCATTTGGCGCTTGATTGTATTCTCTCATTCGCTGTTTGTGCAATTGATTGGCTATTTGAATATCTATTTGGTAAGTGTGGTGAGAACAACAATTTGAAATATAAAAGTTTTTAATACATATTTTTTCTCTCTTTAGTTGGTGGCCATAATTGCCGTATACTTAACCTCAGTCTACTTCTTTTGGCGTGAATCGAACAGCAATCGTTTTGTCATTGCCGGCCAATCTCTGTGGATTGCCATTGTCTCGTATGGCTGTAGCTTTTTGGGAGCCTTACAGGTGCCGGCCTTTCTACTTATTATGCTGTATGTGGGCGCTTCGATAGTCTATCATTTACAAAATACCGAAGAGTCCAGTTCAATGGTGGAGAAAATCAAAAAACTTTTGGATCGTTCAGATTTTGAAAAATCGATTAACTCTTTGCGGTTGTCGTCGTCGAATAAAAAACAAAGCATCCATTCAGATATTGACGATGTTTCGTTTAGTGAAACAATGGATTCAATGGAAACATTAGAGGCCTATGAAGATCATGTCGATCATAAGGATGATGAGGAGAGCAGCCATATAAGTGGAACATATTTTAAATTTTTATTCTATGCCTGTATGGCTACATTTTTGTATCGCAATGTCTGGATGTTTATATTGGCGCTGATACCGATGTTTATGCATCTGCTCTATCAATTGGGTATTTATACGGGATTTACGGACTTTGTGGCTGAGAAATTAAATGATATCTATATTAAAATTAAGGTAAGATTTGACTATCCAATGTGACTCTTCAGATCATTGTGATCATCTTGTATATCTTTCTCTTTTTTTCTTAGACCTGGGCCATTGAACATCACTCAGCCGTCCTGCCACTGTGTCTACCCGGTGTCTTGGAATTGAATTACAAAATCAATGGCATTATACGCAATTCCCTCAAATCATCTGTGGATTTGGTCACCTCCATTCTCATGATAATTCTTATGATTTTAATTATCGTATTTTTGGGTGTATTCTTTTGTGTAAACATCTATTCGGAAACAATAGAAGTTGCCTATTTGGGCAAGGATTTAATTAATAAAACCATTACCGATCGTCCAGAATTAATTGACATCTTACCAGCAAATATTCAATCCTCCTTAGATGATGCTTTAGATAATGCTCATCATTATGGAAGGCGTAAAATTGAGACGTACATAGATGATTGGTTAACCGATGCTGATCCGGTACATGCCACAAAGCTGAAAGAACAAATACTAGATGTATGGGATCGTTTAATACAATATTGGATAGATTTCAATAAATCAGATTCATATGGACCGCGAGTGCCAACAGATGCTCTGAAGACAACATTCGGGGAAATTGTCGATAATCCTGGTAAGTTGTTTTGGTTTTTATTTTGTTACACATTTTTTTATTATTTTGGGGGCTTTGGTTATTTTGGTTTGTCTTTTTTGTTTTGTTTTATTTGTTCAGTTTTGTTAACCATTTTTTGTTAAATACCAAATACACATTGCGAATTGTATTAACCCACCCATACATTCTCACATTCGTACACTCATATATGGGCAATATTGCCAATTTTTTAATATTCCATTTTCAAAAAATCTGCTTTTTTGTTTTTGTGGCACATCAATGATTTTTGGTACACATATAAAGAAAAATGTTCTGACTCCGAAACCGTTTGCGATCAAATTATTGGTTGATGCGCGTAAAAGTTATCGAGGTTTTAATTTTGGGCATAAGAAAAGAATCTTAAAATTACACCGTTTATTATATTGACCAAAAACATTGATATATATCTTTCTCCGTAAAATAAGAATATGAATATATTATAATATTCGCGAAAAAGGTGCACATCTTCGCGAAATATGAGAAAAATAAAAAAAGATAGGAGATTACATCAATATTTTCAATATATTAATGACATACACACACATAAAAATTAATTTAAAAATATCTACATAATCTAAACACCATGATGAATCAAATGATATCAAAATCACACAAGTCCGTGTAGCGGTTTCTAAATCACAGCGACAACAAAACAAGATATTGAGGAAAAATATTTGTTTTTGGTTCGAAAAAATAATGTCATCATATTTATTTTTTTAATTGTATACAAGAAATTTCGAAAAAAAATGTTGGGGTTATTCTGCTATTTTACCCGAATTTCGCCGAAAAATTGACATATATAATAATAATCACTTTTTGTGTATAAGTATACGCCTTGCGGATTATATCAAGACCCTTCCGATAAATCTTAGAATTCTATAAATAGGAATAAATCTTAAAATAAAATAATATTATGAAATATACATTTTAAATTGCGTGTAAATCGCGTAGTTCTCAAAATCATTTGATGCGCATGCGGTTTCCAGGAAGTGCTGAAGTTTATCTTCCAATCCATATATATTTTGCGAAATTTCATTTGACGGCTAAGATGTTCCACACGTTACATTGAAGTACCCAAAAAATCGTAAAACGCGAATAATTTCCGAAAACTCCATATGCCATTAACGCGCATCCGATTTCGGTGTGCGCCCTAAAAAAATACATCGATCTATACCGATTTCAATGTGGTCCATTAAGAACCATGGATGTGCCAGTTCACACTATTATTGAGATAAATTGCGTCTAAATCGCGTAATTCTCAAAATCATTTGATGCGCATGCGGTTTCCAGGGAGTACTGAAGTTTATCTTCCAATCCATATATATTTTGCGAAATTTCATTTGACGGCTAAGATGTGCCACACGTTGCATTGAAGTACCCAAAAAATCGTAAAACGCGAATAATTTCAGAAAACTCCATATGCCATTAACGCGCATCCGATTTCGGTGTGCACCCTAAAAAAATACATCGATCTATACCATTTCAATGTGGTCCATTAAGAACCATGGATGTGCCGGCACAATCTATTTTTGAGATAAATTGCGTACATCTCTCTTTCGGCTGAAGTTTTTAAAGTTCTCTTTTCGAAAAAGATCAAAATCCGTATGAGGTCATTTATTGAAGCGGAAATGATACACAGAAAACGCAAATAAATCCGCGATATTTTCAAAAACATTTTTTGCCAAATTTCGTGTTTTTGGAAGGCCAGTTCCCGCCGTTCTAGTAGACGGATTTTCACGAAGAAGATTTTATATCATCCGAAACGTAAAAACCCTTATTGATCGCGGGTACCCATATCATTCAGTTGACAGATCTAAAAATTTGGTCGGAAAATAGGTTTTTTAGAAATTTGATCGCACAAAATTCGCACATTCGGATGAGTATTACTCTGAAGCTGTGCATACTACATACACAAAATACATATCAAATTATGCAGATTCGCGACTACAATAATCTTATAATCGATTTTTATAAATTCCTGTTTGCGTATTAAAGCTAGAAGTAAAATTTAAAAAACACTCAAAATCGAGCTTCAAAATGTCAGCATCATTTATAGGCAGATGCAGTTAAATTTTTGAAAAATGATACATAAGGAGCGTAGTCCCCATTTTGTTGGCTTGTAGTTTTACTTTGACACGAAGACCGTGAAATGAGTGGCTTATTCACAAATCGATAGAGAACATAAAAAAACTGGTTCGCCTCAACCTGTTTTTACACATTTTTTTACATTAAAGTAGACACAGCTTCCACCAACATAAAGTGGGGAGGTCAATATCAGGAACAGTTTGCAACGACAGATCAATTAATCCAAAACTATTCACTTTTTTTCATATACTTAAGTAATTCCCGAGTTATAAAGGGGCGAACCTCCGCTTCAGCTATGTTAAAAAATTGGCAATATTGCCCATATACATCTATTGGGGCAAAAAGAAAATTATCATCATTATTTGGTTTTCCATTTGTCATCAACAACAAAGAACAGCTTTGATTTATAATTTAAAGAGATTTCTTTGCATCTCTAGAATTTTCATTATCTTGCCCAATAAATGGACTAATGAATCAGTAGATATCTTAGAACTAAAGAATATACCATAGATTGAAAAACATTTAATAATTTTAATAAGGGACGACTATATGCTTTTCCATAACAGAAATTTTCATATGCTAGTTATAGGCTGTAGGGGTTTCAAGATCTTTTTTTTTGTATAGCATGGTATATATGTGAAGATTAAACCTGGAGTCTATGAATTTATGTTTAGGCTATCTGGTTTTTTCCATAGGAAAACGTACAAAAATAAAGGAAAAAATAGCTGAGATTAGGATGTTACAATTTTTTTTTATAGACAAAAGAAAACTGAGCCGAGAGAATCAGGATTTTATGATAGAAAACTAAATCTCCCTGGATGTCCGTCCGTCTTTCCATGTTATGTTGTAAATAAAGTGCAGGTCGCATTTACTATCCGAATGAGATGAAATTTTGCACAGATCATTTATTTGTCTGGAAGAACCATATTGAAATCGGTTCAATATGGGAGCTATATCTACCATATATATATATATATATATTGGCACAAATAGCCTAACGTGTGGCAAGTTTTTGATGAAATCGGTTCAGATTTAGATATAGTTACCATATATATTTTCGTCCGATTTTTAGTAAATGATGCAAATTTTCGTGGCAATCGGCATAGTAAAAATGTACACAACTGGCCTGACGTGTGCCAAGTTTTATTGAAATCGTTCAGATTTAGATATAGCTATACCATATTTGCGCAATAAACCCTATTGTACCAAATTTCAGCGAATTCAGTAGGGTAGCGCACTCGAGAACCCCAAAATACCGAAAATTGGGGAGTACCCTTATATGGGAGCTATGCCTAATCGTGAACCAGCAGACAAAAGACAACTCTATGTAAAATTTTACTATGGTGGAGGGTATAAAAAGATACAAATGTACCCGGTTATTGATCGTAGGGTTAATTCGGTTCACATATAGGCACTGAGCACATATTTAATTTAGTCAAATTTCATGCCAATCGACCCTCAAAAATGCGATGTCAGTTAGGATGCATCTCTTGGATTTCTATAGAAAACACATTTCTAGGGCTTCAAAATGTTTTCGAATGAACAAACTCTAGGCATCTCAGAAATTGTTATTTCCATCAAATTTTTTCCAACAATATGGGTCTCAGATTTTTGTCTGTAAAATGCATAAGGTCGCAGGATTTGGGTCCTTAAAAAAAGGCTAGAGGTAAAGTTTTTTCCTATAAGAAATATTACTGACTGATGCATAGAATCACTTTCTGAGTCGATTTGTGCATGTCCGTTCGTCCGTCTGTTGATGTTAAATTGTAAACAAAGTCCATGTCGCCTTTATAATCCGATTTGGCTGAAATTTGGCACAGGAAAAATCGGTTCAGATTTAGATATAGCTCCCATATATATTTTTCTCCGATTTACGGACTTTAGTCCCTGAAAATCAGTCTAAAATGATGTGTGCTAAGTTTCGTGAAAATCGGTTCAGATTTAGATATAGCTCCCATATATAGTTTCGCCCGATTTTTGGTAAATGGTACACCAAAGTCCCTGAAAATCATTCGATTTGCATGAATTTTGGCATAGCGTACTGAATTAAGTCTAAAATGATGTGTGCTAAGTTCAGATTTAGATATAGCTCCCATATATAGTTTCGCACGATTTTTGGTAAATGGTGCACCAAAGAAAGGTTGTCTCATTTGAGAAATTGATAATGGCAACCCTTTTTAATATGGAATACATAATATGGAATGGTAATGGCCATCAATCTCATTGTAAATATTCATTTACTTTAGTCAACATTGTCATACAATGCTAAATATATAAAAATTCTATTATATTAGACATTTATTGAGATAATCGTGTGATCATCTATGTACACATTTGTGTGTGTGTAACTAATTTTGAATATTACAGGGAAGATTTCCTTCTCTACAAGTCCTTCTTGGGTCTCCGGTATATGATACTGATATAATATTTAAGAATCTAATAAAGATAATTATGTTTTCTCATTAAAACACAGTTATATATTTTTTGGTATTATACATATTACCCACATTTCAACAAAATCATCCAAGTATATGGAAATTTCATTAGAATATTAATTTACACTGTGCAACAAGATTTTGGGGTTGGATTTTTTTTTGAATGTAAACCCATTTGGAAATTTTCTTGTAAATCAAAATATGCATCTGAGAGAAAAAAAGCCAACCTTTCACACTTCAGTAGGCTTATTCTGTAACTTTTAAAAACATTCGTTGTTGTTTAATTTTTTTTTGTTATTGTAAAAAAAATAAACAAATGAAATTGTTGTAATATAAACAATGTCGAATTTTGTTAAAAAGTTACGGAATAGACCTACAGATGGTGTTTAAAAGTCTCAAATACTTTAATCAATAAAGTCTTTGTTTTGAAAATAGAAATGAATATAATTGGATCTGTGGCTACTTGTCCCATCATGTGTCTCATAAAATTTTAATAATAAAAAAACAAGAACTATCTTATCAGCGTTGCATGTGAGATTTGAGAGTCTTATCTTCAAAAAATTGTGTTCTAAGTAGAGGGTTATCCATTTCGTGGTTTCAAAATAAACATACATATTTTTATGATGTATTTTCATTATAATGTCACTCTTCCAAATTCGCATGAGGATGTTGGAGTAGGACTTGATTGCATCTGTAGACATTTATGGCTTCGGAGATCGCCAGTTTATGCATGATTTCATTTTTCGCTATCGACAATCTGTTGACGTCCGATGGAATGACGTCTTAGATGCTATCACGATAGCGCCTGAAGTCCTGATGAATGTGTCGCGGAGGTGGATGGTTTGGATGACACGGTAGGTAGCATGCCAGCAGGAACTGTCTAGTCAACAACACATTATGTTGCTTGACTGACATCATCCTGGTCTCTTCGTGGAGGTGATCGACGCTCGTCATCTGGACACAGTCGGTTGCAATTTAGAGTGCATTATTTTGAGTTGGTTGCGTGTCGCTAAGGAAAGAAGTCCAGACTGGGGATGAAACGACCTGTGACCTTGTGTGTCGTTACTAACGTTTCTTCTTCCTTGCCCCAGGAGGTGCCAGCCAAAGCTTTCAGAACTTTATTCCAAGCTTTCACCTTCTGATTGATGTAGTTAAAATGCGAGGAGAAATGAAGGAGGTTATCGAAGGACCCCAAGGATTTTCGGATTATGGACGGTGGGGATGCGCCTACCATCAATTGAGATGTCAAGTTCTAAAATGACTTCTCACGTTCAGGAAGTAAAAAGTGACACAATAGACAGTGCAGTGAATAATTTTAGATTGTGCTCCAGGTGGTGGTGATAGTGGCTAAATAGTTGGAAAATTTTGCACTTCCGTCGTCAATGTTAACGCCGGACGAAATAATCGTACGGTCATCGGCGTACGACACCACTGAAAAATCTGGTGGAGGAATGAGAATTTCGCACTATACATATTGAACAAAATGGGAGATAGGACACCGTCTTGCGGTACTCACATTTTGATCTTGCGATAATTGGATTTTTTGCCACGGAACTCAACGAAGGCTTGCCTTCAGCTCGTAATGATCGACCGTGTCAAACGCCTTGAACAGATCCAAGGCTGTCACAATGGTCCGTTCAGGGGGTCTTCGCTGATTTGTGGGCATTTGCAATCTTGAAAATAATTTCCTGCAAAGCCGTTGTTGTGCTATATGATTCCTGAAACCGTGTTTGGTGGGTTGCAAGAACAAAATGTCGTTTCAGGAACGGAAGCAATACAGACTCTAAAAACTTGGCTACTGGTGAAAGAAGAGAAATCGGGCAGTAGGATTCCCAATTAGTAGCGGATTTATTGGATTTTAAAATTGTAATAATCCGGGCAACTTTCCATATATCAGGAATTACCAACTGTGACATCGATTACTCAAGAACTTTGATCAGATAGTCCAGCTCTATTGTACCAAGCTTCTAAATCTGCCCGAATAAAATGAAATTTTGCATAGGTTGCAGAAAGGCATGTGTATGGATTGTGAGTCGGTTAACTTATAGATAAAGATCACATATTTAAATTCGTTCAAGTTCATGTCAAAGTTCCTTCGAGGCGACACTGACAATTTTTAGTTCCAATATTTTGAAACCACGAAATGGATAAGCTTTTATATTGAACATGCTGTATGTTGAACAACATGATTACTTCATTCTACAATCAGTTCAGTCATTTACGTAAAGTTTTCCGGGTCGATCGGACGTAGGCAGCGACGCGACTACGCGTCTTTGGAAAGATGAAAATATTAAAAAAAAAATTAATCGACCTATGTCATTTCATAATAAGTTCGGTAGCCAATGTGGAATTTTATATTGATGGAGTAGGGAGGGATTTAAAGCAAATTTAAAACACGTCATTCTAAGCTCAAGTCGGTCTCCTATACACAATGTCCTGACAAGCGAATATGCGTGGCGTCGTTTGTGTATTATTTAGATAAAATATGATCTGATATGATATATGATAAAATATTATCTGATATGATATATCTAACTCTGAATATGGGTCGCCAATATTGACAGGCTGCCAGATGGATGTGCGTAAACCGAATCCGAAAGTTACTGTAAGTATTTTCTCAAAATATACTATGGTCCTATCCTTCTGAATATTGCATTGTGAAAAACAAAGAGTATACAAATAAAGTCAATTACGAACTAGTAGGTTTGAAGAGGATTGAATACTGTAAATGCGGAATTAGAACTTCTCCTTGCTTAATCTTCCTGGGAACATATTTTTATATTTTAAATCTTCTGGAAAAAAATAATTGAATAGTTGTATATGGGCTCGATTTTTCCTTTTGATTAGTTATTTTGTTTGGTTGGATTTATTTATTTATTTAATTTTTTTTTGTTTGGGTTTCTGTTCAACAAAGTCCCGTGTAAAGAAATTGTATAAAAATAAAAACGTACAACAAAAACAACAAATATGTCTCTGCTTAACCCTGCATGTCATCATTTCTAACAAAAAGCAATGTGTTTTTAATAAAGGACATTTTAAAGAGCTAGTTTTAGTGGCGAAACAGGGCATCATTGGCTGGGCCAAAAGCAATACGCAGACGATAATGGAAGTGGCCGAATCACTATGGCACATTATTCGCACCAATCTCTCGATGATAATGGCATTTACGGGTGAAATTCTATCGCTGGTGTTGTCTGGAGGACAGGCATGTGTGGAATTCATATTGGATATGGTAAGGAGAAATTATTTGAAACCTTTTTTTAATATTAATATTAAATTAATTTGTTGTTTCTCTTTTTTGCAGATTGTCTTCTTCACAGCCTTGTTTTATTTGCTGTCGAGTTCCCAAACAAAATATGCTCCCCTACAAGTAACCAAATATATTGGTTTCTCTACATCCGGTTCGAAAATTGCTGATGCCCTGGAGAATTCCATTTCTGGCGTCTTAATATCAATGTTCAAATGTTCGCTGTTTACGGGCCTATTTACATGGCTGGTACATACCGTATTTGGGGCCCGTATTGTTTTCCTGCCCTCAGCATTGGCTGCGATTTTATCTGCTGCTCCTTTCTTGGGTTCTTATTGGTGTGCATTGCCAGCTCTCTTGGAATTATGGTTGGCCCAAGATCGTCTTTATGCTGGTATTGCATTATTTTTATTGCAATTCTTTGTGCCACCGTACTTTGAGGCAGCCATCTATGCCGAAATGAAGGGGTAAGTTGTAGAAATTTTTAATGTAGAATTAAATAATAATTTTGACTTGTCATTCTAGTGGTGGCCATCCCTATTTAACTGGCTTGGCAATTGCTGGCGGCATGTATTGGATCGGCTGGCAGGGTGCCATATTTGGCCCATTATTGTTATGTTTCTTTATTGGCTTATTTGAAGTAGCTGCGGTCGCTATGCGTTCGAATGGAGATGTCAGGTGGGTACCATATTCTATGTTACAGAGTATATAGCTTAGGATATTATTTATTGTCTTGTATTTTATTTTAAAAAATATAAACTAGCTCCGAGTAGCATTAAAATAATTTGATCACGCAAATATTCTGGGATTTGAAATAATTTATACCCATGATCTCTGCGTTAACAATAAAAACTACAAGTTTAGCACCCGAAGTAACACTGGATCCCTATTCGACCTTAACCTTACTGTCAATATTAGATTTAACAACTAAGTGTCCTATCTCCCATTTTGTTCAATATATATATCTTGCTAAACTTCCCATTCCTCCACCAGATGTTTCAGTGATGTCGTACGCCGATGACTGTACGGTTATTTCGTCAAGCGTTAACAGTGAAGACGTAAATGTAAAATTTTCCAACTACTTAGCCATTATCACCAACGTCTTCTGGGAGTGCAATCCAAAATGATACCCTGCAATGTCTACTGTGTCACTTTCAGTATGCGAAAAGTCAATTTAGAACTTGACATTTTCATCGAAGGTTGGCATTTTCCCATCGCCCATTATCCGAAAAGCCTTGGTCTTTCAATAACCTCCTTCATTTCTCCTCGCATTCTAACTACATCAACCAAATAATATCCCCGTATAGTAATCTTTTTAACTCGTATCGATTGTCTTCCCCAGCAGAGTCAGTGTTGAACTTAGCGACAATACGGTCTTTTTTTAATGAAGTGATAATCCTCCATTTCCTTATCTTAAGTCCGTCGTTCTGCTTTTCAAGCAACCTTAGCGTTTCCTTCAGTCTCATAAGTGATGGTTAGACCCACATTAAGGTCACCTCCATCACCCTCGAAATCTCTTGGAACGCAACGGCTGCCAACTTTCTACCTTTCCAAATAGGATCAAGTTTGTCAAATGTGCTCTTATGGAAGTCGGAGGACTCCTTAGTTCTACAATAAACTTCGTCGTTCAGGAAGAGGTTCTTTATTTATCTGTCGAAAAGCAACCAGTGATTTTCTTTGATACATCCGTCAGAGTCGGCTCGATCCATGGTCGTCAATCGCAGATCTTCCGATCTTCAATAAATCTTCTTGTCAGAGATTTCCTTAGCCATGACGCGTTTGGTAGTTTCTTGTGCTGTTGAATTGATGGTGATCTTCATGAGGGTACTCTCCTGACAAAGACGAAAGGAGCCGATTTAAAAGTCGGAACCGTAGAAAGTTTTTGAAGTGAGGACTTAAGGACTCCTCAGCTAAGCCTAAAAAACGTGGCTCCGTTCGAGTATACGATGTCGCCTAATAACCCAGCGTCAGTTAGTAAGAAGGTGGATATTTGGATCTCCAAATATCCATTTTCGTCAGTCCTGGGATCATAGTCATTTTGTTGTATTCACTGCTAGCCAATGAATAATATTAGGCTTTCCACTATCCGCAACATGTGGTCGCGTCCGTTAGCATTCAGTTCTGTTCCCCGTACAGGGAAGCGCCATAATTTTTATTATTTTTTTAATTTTATTGAAAGAAAGTAAAAAATGTCGGAAATAGCATCAAATTTTAGAATAAGTTTAAATTTGTTCGAATTGGTCACCTTTGGCACGAAAATATCGGAAATAGCATCAAATTTTAGAATAAGTTTAAATTTGTTCGAATTGGTCACCTTTGGCACGAATTATGGAACCGTTACACGCTGCCCGAATGTTGCTTTGCGGTATTTTGGCCCATTCCCAACGAAGCGCCAACCTTGCTTTCCAAAATACTCCAGACACAATAGTCCAATTTTGGTGGCCATTGTGCGCCGGAAATGAAGCAAGGAACCTCAATTTGTAACGATTCTTATGTGGCGTGTGCTGAGTGCGATGTTGCTGAGTCCTGTTGGAAGATCTGCGTCCAAAATGTTTGCGTGCCCAAGGCTTTAATACACCCTCCAGAATATTTTCGCGATAATATTGGGCATTTATTCTGATTAATACGAGCGGAGAGCGACCATCGGCTGTTATGGCGGCCCACACCATCACCACGAAGGTGCAGATTTTCTGCTGACCTCTTAGGCAAGTAAACATTGTGCTAGTTTACAAACTGATGGACAACGAATGTTGTCTATCGGAGAAAACCAAATTCGACACCTTCGGCTAAGCGAAGCAAATCTTTTGCTCTTTTGAGTCTAACGATAGACACTTGTGGTTTTCCAGCCAAATATAAAGAAATGACACTATCACGCTTAAATTCCATCACGAATAACTTTTTTTCTGGAAACAAGATTAACTTTTTACTCCTTGTTTAGAAATTGCCTTGCTGCTTATGATCTGAATCCATCAACTTGGGCAAGCGTGGGTAATGATCTTAAGCCTTCAGTGTTCACTAAACGAATCAGAGTGATTTTATTGAAATTTGAGTTTTTTCCCAATTAACTCCTCCTTGGCTCACGTCATATTTGGTGTTAGAATGTTGAGAGACATGTCTCCATGTGTAGCTTAAGCTACAAAATTGACTTTATCCATAGGTGGTGGTTTGTGTTTTACAGGTCGACTTCGATCTCCTTCAGGAATTTGACCACAATGTTCAGACTTTCTAAGCCTTGTGTATCAGTGAACTCTTCTACTGTGAAGGAGTCACATAGTTGCGGGAAGCATCTTCTTTTGTTACAAAATTTACGACATCTGAAAATTACATGCGCTGCTGTTTCAGGTTCCCCGCAGTCCTCGCAGAAGTTATCTGGTACAACATTCATTTTGGCTAACGTATTCTTACAAAAACAGTGCCCACTTAGGATTCTGTTAATCTGCTTTTGTGAAGAAGGTTTAAGATTACAAATTTTGAACCAATGTGTTCTAGTTAGAGAGGGAAAGATTTTATAAAAATGAGAATTACCATTTCTTGCTATCTCCTCATATTCGCTACCACATTCTTGCCACAAAACTTTAGCTATCTGATTTATAGCATCAGGTATCGGCCATGGCATTTCTAGAAAAGTTCCTTCATTTATAGGATTCTTTGCTGCCCTGTCAACGATTTCATTAAATTTAATTGATGAGTGACCTGGAATATAGTGCAAACATACTTTATCGGCAAAACAATTTACCTTATTTATAAAACAATCTATCAAATAACTCCTGTGCTTTTGATTCATTATGGCTTGAATGCCAATCAAGCTGTCAGAAAGAATCGCAAAACTTTTAATATCATTATTCTCAGCATATTCCACAGCTTTGAGGAATGCCAGCACTTCAGAGGACATGGATGATAATTTTTTCCTGGTATAAAAGGACTTTGTTGTATTTGAATTGACATGATGAAAAGCTGCACCGGTAACATCACCGGCCACGGACCCATCCGTGAAGAATAGCTCATAGCCTGCATCCTGAAGCTGGTTTGTTTTCTCTATAGCAAGTTGCGCAATGGTTTCCTGGTTAACTTCTGACTTGTTGGCAGTGATTCCTTTAAGAAATAGAAGGTCAGTACAAATTTTGTCCGAACCTAACCCGTGCACTCTAGTAGGAGCAATATTGTCTAATATTGTTCCAAATTTTGCCCATACCTTGGCATAACTGGTGTTGATTTGTCTATTGTTTCTGACTAAAGATGCTCCTGGTAATTCAAATGCAACACATTTAGCTAATTCCTTTGCGGTGGCAAGCTGGAACCTGTAAGTCGGAGGTAATTCAGATGCAAGGTTGTAGATGATAGGTATCGGTGTTGACCGTATAAGACCTAAGGCTTTTCTCCTGGATTCCGACTTTTAGCTTACGTTCTGACTCTTTTGTAAGGTTAGATAAAGATGAGGCGCCGTATTCTATTTTTGGTCTGGCAAAGGCCTTATAAAAGTGTATAAAAATAAAGTGTATGGCCCTGCTTGGGCTTAAACCAAATTTGCAACCGCTGAGAATTCTAAGGAATTGACAACTATATTTGATGGCATTGGACGTTTCGTCCATATGTACTTTAGCAGATCCACTGGCCATGATGTTCACACCTAGATATTTAATTACATTGGTTTGACCCAGTTGTCTGTTATTGATGGTGATGTTTAGCTGCTTCGGCTGCCTATTGAAATGGAGCACGCTTATTTTTTCCGTGTTAAACGAGAGTTTCAAGTTGTTGCATAACTGGCTGAACTCCTGAATTTTACTCTGGAGCTTACATTTGGCAATGTCAAAACTACTGTCGTAGCAGATAATAAAAAAATTATCGGCAAATTGGAATAGACTGCAACCATCATCAATGATCTTGTGCAATTCCGCCGTATATGTATTAAAAAGTAAAGGACTGAGTCCACAGCCTTGAGGGTGGCCATTGCTAACTGCAAGTGTTTCATTAATTACTATATTTGAGAAGCGAGATTCTAATCTAGTACGAGTTGTGTGAAAAAAGGTAGTAATATTAGTGATGTAGTTTTTGTTGCTATTTACAAAATATTTACATAGTTAACCGTTAATTCCAAATGTTTAAAACAGAGTTGCATTTCAGTATTGAAATCATTAATAAAACGTATGTGTTTATACTATAGTAAATAACATTTAAATAAAAATGGAGTTGATTCGCTTCAATTTCTAAATATTTTTATTTATTTATTCTAAAAAAAACAAGACAATAAATAATAAAATAAGTATATATTAAAATCTATCTAGATTAGTTAACAAATATTCATATATTTAGTTTAATTAAAAAACCAATCTACATACTCATTTAATTCATTTTATTCCTTTTTTACAAAAAAAAAAAAACATTCACAACTCTTTGCAGACGTAGCTCTGATGAAGATACTCGTACAACGTGAGTTTGCTTCCATTTAGATGTTGGCATCTTAAAAAACCATAAACCATTAAATTTTTATTATTAAAATTTAGCCTAGAATGAATATACAACAAAAGCATACATAAATGCACATACATATATAGAAGAACAAATGCTAAAAAATTTTATGTAAACTTATTTTTTTCTGTAAAAATGTGAAACAGAAAAAAATTTTGTACTTTAGAGCGAAATCGAAAAACAACAACAACAAATATGTGTATTAACATTTTTACTAATCCTAAGCAAATCAATTATCCGCAAAACAACAAACACAACAACAACAAGTATTAACACATTCCCAGTTTACTTTCATTTCTTAATGCTTTTTCTTTTATTAATACACTAATATCGGGACAGATTTGAAAACATTCTCAAATTTTCATAAATTTGTTCATTATTTTCCTTATTTTTCACTTGGCTTTAATTTCGATTTTCTATTTTTTTTGAGTTTCGTTTTTTTTCTCAGTAAGAGTTCTGTTTACTTTCAGTGTACGTCGACATTCCTTTTGTTATTACTACTAAAAAAAGAAACAAAAATACCAAAAAAATTGTTTGCCAAATTCTATTATTTTTTATATATACTATACTCTATATATATGTGGATTTCTTCTGTGTACTAAAGAATGTGTGTTGATTAATCTTGTTTTTCTACTATCATCACTACCACTTCTACTACTACAACTATCTACTATTACTACTCTTCTACACTAATACTCTTTATTTCTGACAACGAATGAATTTCAATAAAAAAATACTTGTTTTTTAATTATTTTCCTTATATAAAATAATGTCTAGTTAAAACCAAAAAAAAAAAAAAATATTGAAATAGTACTTATGTATATGTATGAATGTATTCCAAAACCAATCACATGACGATCAGTTCATTACAAAAAAAGTATATTATGTACAATAATTATTATTTTTTATATTATATTAAATGTAGTGATAATAGATAAATAACACCGTCCAAAATCTAAGATACAATGGATAAAATACTATGTAAATATATGCGAAGGTACGGGTTGCCCATATTCGACGGACCCATGTTTTTTTTTATTTTTAAATCAGAAAAAAATAAAAATTTGGCGGTTGGCAATGTTAATCATTTAATTCGTTCCAAGTAGATTTGTATACATCAATTTTTGAATATGATATCTCTCAAATGGCCGCCTCTGGCGTTGATGACGTATTGTGCCCTTTTTGCTGCATTTTCCATCGTTTTTGCCACAATTTCGGCAGAAATAGTGGCTATTTCTTCACGAATGTTATTCTTGAGCTCTTCCACGGTCCTTGGCTTGTTAACGTAAACCTTTGACTTCAAATATCCCCACAAGAAGAAGTCAGGCGGCGACAAATCGGGCGAACGCGGTGACCAGTCCAAATCACCACTTTTCGACATCAAACGACCCGACTTGTGTGCGGTGGAGCGCCGTCTTGTTGAAACCAGAACTGCCTCATACGCTTTCGACGAATAATTGGCATCACAAAATTGGTCATCATGTCCCTATAACGCTACTTATTGATGGTAACAGCATGGCCATTTTCATTTTGGAAAAAAACGGCCCAATGACCGTTTTTGCACCAACGCCGCATCAAACTGTGACTTTTTCGTCATGAAGAGACACTTCTTGAATCTCCTGAGGATTTTCAGTGGCGTAAAAACAGTCCCATTCAATGTGAAATGGGCTTCATCGGACATGATAATTTTGTTCCAAAATTGCTCGTCATTTTCGGCCATTTCGATGACTCTGAGCCCATTCCAATCGACGAGGCTTGTCCGCAGGCAACATTCTTTGCGTCAATTGAATTTTGTACGGGAACAAATGCAAATCAATGCGAAATCAATGGACCGAGCCATGCCCAACTGCTGAGAACGGCGTTTTTGGGGACCTCTCAACACTGGCTCGTACGGCAGCGATATTCTCGGCCGATCGCCTTGGTCGACTTTTATATGGCCTCTTCGGATTAGAAAGAGCCTTACCAGTCGAAAATTTTTCGTATAAACGCTTAATGGTGTTCTTAGAAAGCGCACTTCTCACATTTTTTGATGTTTTAAAAGCACGTTGAGTTTTCACAATTGACTTCTTCTGTTGAATGTAAATTTCAACTATTTCAGTGCGCTCGCGTGTATTAGTTCATGGTAAAAATCTGCTTGGACTGACGCTTCAAACGCGGTATGTTATTAACATGTAACATCTCTGTCAAAAGTTATGGTGTTGCCAGATGGGTCCGTCGAATATGGGCAATCCTGTATCATATGTAACTGAAGTTTACTTCGTGGAAATTTAATTATTATTTCCATGTTTTCGGAACAATAGAAATAATAATGGAATTGTTGGTATGTTGATGTACTATTTTTATTGATAAAATCGTAACATGCTTTTATGCTTCTATTACACCATCAAAGGGAATTTGCGTAATTTGATCATTTTCAATATCTATTATAACTATCGATCGTTCGAAAGCAACTTGGGAACAACATAGGACCAATCATTTCGCTACAGTAGTATCTCGATTCTTGCACGTAATGAAAACCAGGATCGGTGCACGTTTCGACGTTGTCGCAGGAACCGAGTTAATATTTTCTATACAATTTTACGTAAATATCTGCTTAGCATTCAAGTTTGTTATGTTTAATATTTCAATTCAAATAATTAGGTACACATTTTACGTGGAACTGATAAAATTTAATATTTTTGTCTGTTTTGTGCAAACTTGCTTTTTCAGCACCACATTGCTTCTGAGTCTCTGGAGCGTCATAATATCCTCTAAGAAAGCATTGCTTTGCTTCGCAAATTCTAAGCCAATATTAAATGCTGATATAGTCTCCTCCGGTGTAGCTTTCTTTGTACTGTGTACCTCGTCGCCGGCTTATTCTTAGCATCGTCGGTTAAGTCATCATCGGTGTGCTTTTCATTTTGTGCTGTTGGCGTCAGATTAGTTTCAACGATCGATTCCTCAATTTCGGAATAGGTAATTTGCTGCAACGGTTCTACTTCCTCAAGCAAAGGTGCAATGGATTGAATATGTAATGAATCCTCAGCTAGCTGAATACGCAACTCTGAAAGAGGGACTTCATCTTTCTTTGGGATGGCATGGGGCATTATCAATAAGCAAATAAGCCTTTTCGGGAAGATTTTCGCCACCCAGGAATTCTTTTGCCTGCAGTTTTAAACAGGTTTATGTTAGTGAAAGGAATGTTTTGGGGCCAGAAATGTACATACCCCTGGAACAAATGTTCTGTGAAACCATTCTTCAAAGAGGGCCTACGTCATCCAATCACATTTATTTCCTTTGTAGACAACTGGCATTTGAGTAAAATTCTTGAATTAACGAGGATTTGACGCACAAGAGTCTTATCGCGCAAAAGCTTCCAAATCTGCTCCTTTTTTAAATCTAAATCGGCAATTCTTGCGTTTAGTTTTTGCAATGAATGTGTTAACAGAAGCAGACTTATTCGACAATTTTTCCCCAAATATTTTGAGTCTCCGGACTCCATGTCTTTTTTTGAAGTTTACAACCGAACCACTGCTAGCTTGGAAGTCACTCAGATTTTCCTTGATTTTGGCATGCAGTAATTTGGTCTTTCCATTTTTGGAAACTCCGAACGATTAAGTGTCTTTCTTTTACCGGGGCCAGATCCAGAATGTGCGACGAACTTTTTTATGGTATGTTCATTTTTCTTAACACGACATATTGTTCATCTATGCAAATTATGTGCTTCAGTCCGGATTGTGTTAAAAAAAATTAATTTTTATTTTTTAGTAAAACACTTTTATTAATTTTAAATTTTTTTAACACTTTATTTGAACTTGAACTTATTTTACACTTATAACTTATTAATATTAAGGGTTCGAGCCGTCTTTCTAAATAAGGACCGGAGAGTGATCTTTACCGTACGCGAATATTGAAATCTAAATGCAAACTTATAGCTGTCGGGTTTTCATAAGTTATATTGTTTATTACTACATTATTATCAAAAGTTATTAAATATGAACCTTCTAATTTAGTTTGGTTTACAATATTGGTTCCTGATATTAAAATTACACCATCTTTTATTATTTCTATTGATGTTGGTTTCTTTACAATGTTTTTACATTTTGCTTGTCTTGAATTTAGAATATTACTTAAACAGGTTTCTTTAAATGATTTTTGACAATATGTATTATGCATTTCCTGTTTACAGTATTTTACGTTATCATATTGGTTGTGACATTTTACAATTTGTTTTTCGATTTTTAATTCAGTATTATTTATACTAATAGGTCTTACATCATATAACTTACATAATTTGTTTACGATAGGAAACTTAATATAAATAACAATGCAATCTTTTGTCTGGATTACCTTAAAATTAGAAGCATCTAATATGTCCGTGAGAGCTATTCTTTTCTCTTCAACTTTCATTATTTGTCTTATTTCTTTTAAATTCAAGATTCCTGTGAATAATATTTTAACTTTGGCTAATTAGTTTAGCCAAAGTTAAAAGCATGTATTAAATTTGTTAAGTCGGTAAGAATTAACCTGTTTCTTTTTCGAATAATTTTAATGTTTCCCCTAGTTTCTTTATTTGCTTCAAATTGATCAGTCAGTTTATTAATTATGTAAAATAATTTGGAATTTATAGTAAATTGTTTGTTGCTATTAATTATTAAGTCATTAATTTTCTGATTTATTTCGACAATGTCGTCATGGTCCGGTGTTCCCGCGATCCATTTCCAAATTGTCCCTATTTCGTTAATCCTTTTTGTTATTCTATCGTTTAGTTTTAATTCTTCAAGAAGCGTTTCTATCATTTCGATTTCTTCTTCGATGCTTGTAATTTGGTTTTCCGAATCTGGTTTCCTTATTATTTTACTTAATAAAGTTCTATGTTCTAAAATTAATTCATTATAATAAGTAAGGTCGGTTACGTGAAATTTATTTCCGAATGTCTCATATATCGCACAGTCGTCATTTTCAACTAATACATATCTTTCCCTTGTATAATCCACAATATCGCCGTTAATTAGGTGGATTGCAAGTGTTGCAATTGTCAAAATACGTAAAGGCCACATCTGTAAAAATTATTTTATATTATCCTTATGAACGATTCTATTATTATATATCAATACTTTATTCCCTAAATCTTGCTTAACTTTTTGTTTTTTATATCGGGGTCTGAGTTTATTTCTCTCGTTTAATATTTTTTCGTAAATTATATCTCCATCTTCGTATTTCCTTAATTGTCTTTTTTTATTCTCGCGTTCCAATACTTTGCTTTGCACTGTTTTCAGTTTCTCTGGAATATCTGTATGCTTTACCTTATTAAATAATACCTCTACTGGTTGTAAATCGATAACTGAATGTATTGTTTTATTATATTGTTGAGCTGCTTTATAAATTGCTTCTATTGGGTCGATTATTTGATTGGAGCTTCGCCTATCGGTATTATTATTGGGTTTCTGACGTATTTATTCCTATTACATATATCGCAATTCCTAATGTATTCTTTTAGTTCTTTCAATATGTTGGCCAGTAATATTTATCCTTTATTTGTTTATAATTTTCATAAAAGTTTCTGTGCGCTCGAGTATGTTCCTTCTCTATTACATTTTTCTTGTCCTCACTTTCGGTGACATCTAGTGGCATTAATTTCGTGTGTATAAATTTCATTTGTGGGAACGTCTGTACTAACATATCCTTTATGCCATATAAGGTTTCTGGTGTACAATATATTGCTGTAATTAAGTCAGTGTTCAAATACTCTGTAAGGATTGTTTTTAAATTGTCAGCTGTATCGTAAGTTATCAAATGTCCTTTCTTTTCAAATACGGTCAATTGTTCATGTACTGTGAAATTTCCTGGATGTATAACTAGCTGTTGTTTAAATTGGTTCAAGGGCTTTTTCGTCTCGGGAATATGGGTCATGTCTAAGCTTTCACTTGAATGCTGTGTTTCTAGCGAACTAATCGATTCATTTTCAGATGATTCGGTTGTGGAATCTGTAACTTGATTTAGGTGTTGTCGAGATAGAGCATCTGCTACAACGTTTGTTTTACCTGGCTTATAGATAATATTTGGTGAATATTCTTCTAACAAAAGTAACCACCTCTTAATCCTTGCATTGGGATTTCTTGGTGAAATTGAGAATGTGAGCGGTTGGTGATCTTTTGTCCCATATAAATAATTTCTTAAAGTTTTCAAGGCCCATACTATGGTGTATAATTCTTTCTTGTTGATCGCATACTATGGTGTATAATTCTTTTTTGTTGATCGCATAAGCTTTTTGGAATTTATCTAATGTTTTTGAAATGAATATTAGTGGTTTTCCGTCTTGTGAAAGTACTGATCCTATGAATGTGGAACTGGAAGTTGATATGGCGGAACCATGACATTCGGTGTTGCTTGCCCTTGAGAAGGCATATAATAAAATGATCATCATAACGTGGAGAATTGAAAGGGCCCGTTTCATTTTCCAACGTTAGAACCGCTTACTTACTTTTAACATTAAATTCTTCCAGCTTCAAGTTTAATGTTTCTATTGTCGCCTCTTCCTCAATTTGGAGGAGCTACGAGAACATACTACTTCGCAGGACTTGTATCGAAGAAGTGCGATTCCTTTTACTTCATGGAGGTTTTTACTACAAGTAGATTTTATTATTGCATGTTTAGTATTAATAATAAGTATATGATTCTCTTCTAGTGGTATTATTGACTCCACTGGTCCGGTATCGTTAAATACGCATTTGGGGGGTTTGTGGTTCAACGGGTTTCCAACACAAGATGAGTTGTTGACGTCCTCTTTATACAACGGGGAGCGATAATAAACAGTGATTTCAATCCTGGGACTGAAAGCTGTGTAAATACATCGTAAATGAATTAGAAATGATTTTTAATTTGGATAAAACTATAGCTTCGCCAAGCAAATCGATATTGTAATTTATTTGTTCCAAATACTGCATTTCGTGTAGGATGTTTTCTTCTTTGCGAATTTTGTTTGAAGTTTTTATGACAAATGTGCTAAATATGATTCGATTTTTCTTTGTTCCGTATTGATATGGGTTGTCAAATTTTGAAACCGTTCTATCATTTGTGTATTTAGGTTATGTTGGTTTTCAATAGTATTTTGCTTATTTGTTTATTTAGTTCTTGTGCAAATTATTGTTGTGAACTGGGGTTTATTTTTTCTTTATTTATTATTCACTTAACTTATTTTATAATAGGTTCAGACCGTTTATTCCGATATAAAGGACACAAAGAAGAACCCGAATTATTCCTCTGATCAATGAAAACTATTGTAATTCGTGTTATATCTGTATTGTCGGCTATGGTCTACATCCATAGGTTCCGGTTTAGGTTGTGGTTTATATTGCACCACTGGGTAACGCATTCTATTGTCGTTTTTTGTCTTTCTGTTTTTGGTAAAGCAAATTATTTTTTAATTGTTTGTCGTAGTTATATGCTATTTGGGCGCGTTGATAATTTGATTCTATTTCCTGGGCTTTCGATAAAGCGTTGGGTAAATCAATTGGTTGCATTGAAGCTACTATGTTGTTATAAGGCGAGTTTAATCCTGATATAAATACTTTTAAAGCTTTTTGTCTGTGGCAATCGTTTGATTCCTTAGTCATTGTATTATCATTACCGTATGTCATTATAGTTTTGTTGACCAGGAGTGTTAATTTTTCATTTATCCTATTGTAATATTCCATTATAGTCAAATTTTCCTGTCGTAACATTTTCAGTTCGGTTTCCAGGATGTGTCTAGGACGTTTATCTGCAAAAGCGCAGTCTAACCTAGCTATTATGGCATCAAAATTTAATGGTGTATTGTGACTATTCAATACAGTATCCGCCTCTCTTGAGCATTTCATTCTAATTTTATTGAGTGAGTAGATATATGGTCTACTTCCCTGTTTGTGTAATTTCATTATATTATGAACTGCTTGCCTCCAAGATACGTATCCTTCTTGATTACATAGTACTGGTAGTGCATTTGCTAAATATGAATCTGATTTATCGTCTATTGAATCATCTACTTCTTCGTCTTTATAGTCCCGATATTTTGTTTCCCCCGTAAATGTTTCAAACCTTTTATTTAAAGTTTTTATCTGATCTACTAATTGTTTTGTCTGTTCCCCTCGTTGAAGTCGTTGGTCCTGGCATATTTTTAATCCAACCGCAATTGTATATAGATATAAATGTATATAATGTAGTATAATTATATAACTTAATTTTTACCTTAATGGAAGTTTTCTGATGCGTTGTTGGTTGTGTTGTCTTCCTTGGTATTTTTCGTCCTTCTTGTTATTTTTCGTCCTTCACTCCTTTCTTGGTGTGACCAGTTGGTTGGTATCAGCAAATTTTTTTTATTTTTATATGTTTTATTTAAAACGAACGGATATTTCGATTAATTGTCGATTTTCCTAATTTTTGGTTGCTCGGAACGGTTAAGCGAGTTATTTGTTTTGTTATGTTGTCTTTTCGGTCGCTCAATACAGAATGGCGTCCTTTCTTTATTTCATCATCCATTGTTCTTAAATCTAGTATACATAAGCGGTTATTTAAATGATCGTAAGTATTTGGTATTCTCTACAAACTAGTTCGGTTATTATTTACAATAGCTGGGTTCCTTATTCTATTCTACTACAGCTCGGCCAACCTGACAATAGTGACCGCCCCGGTCACTTGGGGTTAAATTACTTATACTAGGGATTAATATATTTGATATGAGTATGTTAAAAACTTAAACTACTTAGGCTAACATATATACACTATGTACAATGTGGGTCAGAGCAACTCTGGGTGCTTTCATCCGGTTCATCCGTCTTCCACAATCTTATGTTACAAGCTTCGATCACTCCATCATAAGGAATTTGGGTGATCTGACAATTTTCGATGTCTTTGACTACGTATCTATCATTTGGTAGCACCTTGGTTATGACATAAGGACCCTTAAATTTTGGCAAAAGCTTTTTGTTAACTCCTATTGTTTGCCCAAACTCTTGGCAATTATAACACCTCAACTCAGCCAACGTCTTCATTTCAAAACCGCTTTTTGTCTGCCTCTGGCTTCTTTCCTCCACCAATTTCTCATATTTTGGGATTAATTTCTTAAAGCCGGCTACCGTGTCTACATTGAGGAATATTGTTGCCGCCATCGTTTTCTCTTGGAGTCCTTCTATGATATACTCCACCAGCTCACCCTCACTTATGGGAGCGTCCTCCGCTATTTCTTGCATTACCAGGACGTACCGGTGCAGGCTTTCCTTGCCTCTGCTCCACTTTCTGCTATCCAATTTTTTTAGAATGGTCTTTGCACCGACAGCTTTTTTAAATTCGGCAATCATTTCATTTTCAGCCCTTGCCAGTCGTCCGATTTCGTATTTCTCAGAAATAACGCTGCGCTTCCCGCCATCATGCGGCGTGCATACAAAAACTTCTCTGCCTCTGCGCAGCCAACCACCTTTGTAACCTTCTCAAATTCCGTTACCCATTTCTCTATGCCATACTCATCATCTGCGTTAAACTTTGGCAACGCCCCTTCAATATCTGCAAAATTGGACATGCTTCTCTTTCCAGCTCTCTGCGCTTCCATTTCGTTTATCTCCTTTTCCAGCTTCAGCATTTTTAGCCTTGTTTCGAGAAGCTTTATCTGTCTTTCCTCTGCTTCGCCTTCAACCGCTTTTTCTGCCTGCTCTGGCGTGCCTTTTTCTATTTCGGCCTGCGGTGATCTTGCCGCTCCAACCACTTCCTTCAACAGGTCTCTTAGCTGCGTCACTGACGCCGTTTCAGGGAAATCAATTCCCAACTGCTGCAATTCCTTCATTAGCTGCTCGCGCACCATTTCTGCTATCTTTTTTGTTTAGCGTTTTCCAGCCACCACTTCGCAAAAGTCACTATTTTTATATTTTATTTATATTTTTCTTCAGTTCTTCAGTTTTTCTTTCTTTTTTTTTATTATTTCTATTTAATCAATTTCTTCACTTCAGTTTTTTCCTTTCAAAAAGTTTAATTTCTTTCTGCACTTTTCCACTACTGTACTTTTCCTTTTTTTCG
>NW_026882450.1:0-39552 GCF_032173495.1 Musca vetustissima
CAATGTTTATGTGTGTGTTCGCGTGTGTGATGTAAAATCCAAAACATATTGGAAGTGTAAACATCGATGGTATCACACTAAATGCATAGCATTTTAATTGTTCATGTTGTTGTTGTTTGTTTTTCATGCTCATTGAAATGTGTAGTTTTGAGAGATTGCTGGTGTGTGTTTTTCCTATCGTTGATTCTATTTGAATAGTTTTGTTTTGTTTAATTAATTGATTTACTTCGACGAGAACATTACTCAGCACACAAAACAACATTTCAACGGAAAAATATGCTGTGTTGATAAAAAAACAAGACATCACACAAATAATAACAGCAGCAACGTGAAAATAAATAACACCAATAATACTCTCGCTCTTTGAACAAATTCAATTTCAGTTGTGTAAATTTGAGGAATTGGATTTTCTATGAAGTGCCATACATATGTACACCGAGCGAACTGTGAGAGGTTTTCGTTGTTTTTTTTTTCAGTTTGGTGTGGAATATAAAATTGTTAAAAAATATTTAATGGTGAATGGATGCATTCAATTAAAGTTTTTTGGAAAATGGAGCACATTTTTTATACCCTTCACAACACTGTGGTATAGGGTATTATGTCTTTGTGCATATGTTTGTAACAGGCAAAAGGAAACGATATAGACACATGGTTTCTTTTGAGAATATGCATAGAATCACTTTCCGTCCGTCCGTCTGTCTGTCGATCCATGTTAAATTGTAAACAAAGTACAGGTCGCATTTATGATCCGAATTGGATGAACTTTGGCATAGGTCACTTATTCGGCCCAAGGACGAACCCTATTGAAATTGGGAAAAATCGGTTCAGATTTAGATATAGCTCCCATATATATATATATTTTACCGATTTAATGTAAACGGTCCCTATATATCTTTCGATTTGCACGAAATTTGGTACAGCCTTATCATTTAGGTCTAGAATGATGTCTGCCAAGTTTTATGAAAATCGGTCCAGATTTAGATATAGCTCCCATATATAGTTTCGTCCGATTTCATGTAAATGGTGCCCCAAAGTCCCTATATATCTTCCGATTAGGTCTAGAATGATGTCTGCCAAGTTTTATGAAAATCGGTCCAGATTTAGATATAGCTCCCATATATAGTTTCGTCCGATTTCATGTAAATGGTGCCCCAAAGTCCCTATATATCTTCCGATTTGCACGAAATTTGGCACAACGTACTGAATTGAGCCTAGAATTATGTCCGCCAAGTTTCGAGAAAATCGGTCCAGATTTAGATATTGCTCCCATATATAGTTTCGTCCGATTTCATGTAAATGATGTGCCAAAGTCCCTATATATCCTTCGATTTGCACTAAATTAGGCATAACGTACTGAATTGAGCCTAGAATGATGTCTGCCAAGTTTCGAGAAAATCGGTCCAGATTTAGATATAGCTCCCATATATAGTTTCGTCCGATTTCTTTCGATTTGCACGAAATTTGGCATAGCGTACTGAATTGAGCCTAGAATGATGTCTGCCAAGTTTCAAGAAAATCGGTCCAGATTTAGATATAGCTCCCATATATAGTTTCGTCCGATGTCATGTAAATGGTGCACCAAAGTCCCTATATATCCTTTGATTTGCACTAAATTAGGCATAACGTACTGAATTGAGTCTAGAATGATGTCTGCCAAGTTTCGAGAAAATCGGTCCAGATTTAGATATAGCTCCCATATATAGTTTCGTCCGATTTCATGTAAATGGTGCCCCAAAGTCCCTATATATCTTTCGATTTGCACGAAATTTGCTATAGAGTACTGAATTAGGTGCAGAATGCTGTGTGCCAAGTTTCCCAAAAATTGGTTCAGATTTAGATATAGCTCCCATTTATAATTTCGTCCGATTTTATGTAAATGGTGCACCAAAGTCCCTATATATCCTTCGATTTTCACGAAATTTGGATTTATACGTAAATGAAGATATCGGTTTAGATTTCGATATTTTGCTTTAAATTTATTTACATAATTTCCCATTGTAAGAAGCAACTCTATACCTGACCAAAATTTAGTATAGGTTGCGGAATGAAATGTTTATTTTAATGTTAATGATCCTTCAAAAATGCGACGTCCGTTAGGATCCCATCTGTTGAATATACCCATAGTGGTGAAGGGTATCATATAGTCGGCCCCGTCCGACTTTACTACTTTCCTTACTGGTTTTTAATTGTGCCTAAAGTCAAATAAATGTAGGATTCTGAACCATCGGGCGTATGACGTATTTTGGGAAGATATGATCGATTATACGCAACATGGAACTTATATATTTCCGTGATAGGAATACTGTGACCAAGAAATGAAAAGGCAAATAAGAAAATGCAATAGTAGAAGTAGAGTTAGCTAAACTTCGAACTCAATTCCGCCTTACAGTTTTATAACTCAAGTGCCATTGAAAAAATTATTTTTAGATAATATACAGTCTTTGCAAGTCTCGAAGGAAATAACCATACTACTAAAATTCAAACATCAAAATTTGAAGGTACTGTTATATGGCATTCATAATTTTTGGTAGAAAGATTTGCTACGCAATAATACCCCAAAATATCAAGTACGGTCGCAAAATTCTGGACAGAGAAAATATCAAGGAGTCGATTGGTGCTCAAACCATTAAAATGTACTCTGGCACTGTTTGGAACTAGGTTCTAGAACTCAATTATTTTGGAAAAAATCTCATTTATGAGTTTTCAAAACGAACTTTTTTATGATTATCCCAAAATTTCTAATAATTTTAACCTTCATAACAATCCCCAGTTCCATCTTTTTAATTGACCGTTATTTCATGTTCACATTTTGACACATGTCAGTTTTATAAAATATTTTCAAATATAAATTATATTCACAAAAATATACATTTTTGACCTTGACCGTGATCCACAATGTTATAAAATTCTAGTGGTGTAAAGCTCAAAGTACCCAGATTTCGAATATATTAGGATTTTCTCTCTACCTGAAATGGAATTCCTGGCACATATTAAACTACATAAGGATTTTTTATACCCTCCACCATAGTATGGAGGGTTTTTCAACCGAATTCACTGAAACTTGGTACATTGACATCTTTTTGGGGATCAAACATCTCCACTACAAATTATTAATATCTGGTAACCCCCATATAAGCTCACCTCCAATGTTGGGGATCTTGAGCGCGTTTTTCAACCGAATTCGCTGAAATTTGGTACATTGGGATCTTTGTGGGGACCAAATGTCTCCACTACAAATTATAAATATCGGTACTCTTTTTCCGGTAGCCCCCCAAATGCCCTCGTAACGCCGCGAAATATTGGTCCTAGACCCACCTTTTAGTATACCGATCGATCTTTCTGGTTTTATAGTCGATATCGAGTGAATTATCGGTCAATATTGAGCAGGTCAAACGAAACGAGACTGGAAAATATAACAATTGAACCTTATGTCGTAAATGTTCACTCCGGGAAAACGTGATACTGAATAGATGGTATGGTAAGAAAGTTGTACTGTTAACCTCTAAGCGGTCATGAGTGTGCAACTACCGGAATATAGTTCCGTTCAAAGTAAAAGTTCATAGGAATGACAAAAACAGATGCACTTTTTGAATATCCCCTACGTACTTCTCCTTTACAGCTATATTTATACCCTACACAACTATGTTGTCAGGGTATTATAACTTTGTGCAGCCCCAAAAGTTTGTAACACCGCGAAATATTGGTCCTAGACCCACCTTTAAGTATACCGATCGTCATATCTCGACTAGTTGAGTCGATCTAGATATGTGTGTCAGTCCGTCCGTCCGTCTGTCCATTATAATTTGTAAACACGATACAGGCCACAGTTATGAACCAATCTTCACGAAATTTTGCATGTAGTCTGGCCAATGAAGACCCCTATTGGGAAAGATCGGTTAATATTTAGGGGATGAAATGGACCAAATACTAAATTTTTGTCGGTTTTTGGTCGCTCCAGAGGCCGCAATAATGGCCCGAACATCGTATGGAGAAGGGGATCGGGCCAAAGAATAAGCATGTCTGTTTTGATAAAGATCGGTCAATATTTAGCGGATCAAATAGCTTTTGTGTGAAGAATTACAAAATTTGTATTCTATAGTGTATATTTACCCCTGAAGGACATATACCCGAGAAGTTGATATTATATCCAAGTGGAGTGGTTGACCTTTAAATTAATACCAATTATATTGTTGTATGTGCTCGGATGTGGGATTTACACCTAATTATTTACAGGTATCTCCGTATTCGTATATTATTTAGTAACCCATTATCACTCTAGAGAGCGGAACAATAGCGCTGATCGCGTTGAAATTTTCCATGAGGTTCCAGTTATGGTCAAGGGCAACGCCTATAATTTTCGATGATGATCCGATAATAATTTTGGAATGAAGTGGACCGAAAACTTATTTTTTTGTGTTATTATATAGACCACAAATGATAGCCGAACATCACAACACTACCCACGGTGAAGAGAATTTGGACGATAGTTGTACTGAATACCCGTAATATTCGGAAAATATGCAGGGTGAGGAAGAGGTGATGTTTACCTTAATCGGGCAAGAGGGTGAAAATATCACGAAATATTGCCCAGGATCGGAATAAACATCTCCAGAAAATTTGAGTTCCGTGGTAGTTAGTGTAGGGTATCGTATGGTCGGCCCCGTCCGACTATACTGCTTCGCTCACTGGTTAGTTATGTATATATTGAAATTTTCTTCTCAGAAATATTTATAACATTTTTGTCTATATTATATATATATACTTAATATAAAGTCTAAAAGTCAAGTCTGCGTGTGTTAATTAACCACAAGTAAACTATACAAAGGATTCCTTTAAAATATCTCCCTGTAAATCGTAATCTTTAAATAATTTCATAAAAACCACAAATTCCCATTCATCCCAAAGTATCTACTTTTAAACAATATTTGTAGTATGTGGTTATTATCATTTCCCTTCTAGCACCCACTGGTGACAGGTTAAGAATGTCACCAAACGTCGTGTTGGTATTTCCTGTTAAGAATTATGTTTAGACATTCCATACTTGATAACATTATTCAACTATTTTAATTATGTCAACAAAGCTTAATCCAAATGTGAATGATTGGTAGAAGTTAAATAGAGCTGTTGTCGGTTGGGTGTTTGCTCCTGGGCAGATTATGAAAACTACAATGAATGGCGGGAGAGAGTGGGTGTTATGTTTGAGTGCGTGTACCGAATTATGGAATAATCTTCAGATAGATCTAATGACACTTGTACATTATAAACATTGTAATTCAAGGCTGCTATGTATATTTCAGACATTTTCATGGAAATGTTTGACATTTGTTAAGTCATAAAATCAGTATGGTTTGACGCTTGATTTGTCAAAAATACATACAAATTGTATGGTGATAAATCACTCTAAAAATTAGTTGGTAGAATTCAGATTTGGAGATGTCATGTGACATACGATTAGATAGAGGTATTGACCATTTCATCCACCATAATACATTCAATATTGCATGAATATCCGACCGCATAAAAGGTTTGTTCTTGTACAACGCCGCACAGTTTGACAATCGGTCAAGAAAGGCTCGTGTCGATTGGTGAAAGAAATTTGGAAAAGCTAGTCAAAGATGACGAAGTTTGGATCTATGCGATGTAGACCCGTAACAAAATAGCAATCGACCATGGAAATCTTCCAGTCAGCTCTCATGAAAACTGTTCATGGATGAAGCATTTCAAAGCAAATGATCGCCTATTTCTTTTACAAAAATTTTAATACTCGTTTGGGGAAAAATAAATCCATTTTTTTGTCGATAAAATCGGATAAATTATAGAAGTTGATCGGCATGTTAGCAGTCGTAACATCGCCCGGGAGATAAATATCGACCATAAAACCATTTTAAACCATTTACACAAGGCTGGATTCAAAAATAAGCTTGATGTTAGGGTGCCACACCAATTAGCAGAACAAATAGGATGGATCGCTTTTCCATCTGCGAAGCCTTGACCAAACGGAATGAGATAGACCCATTTCTTCAACGGATGTTGACTGGAGACGAGAAATGGATCACATACGATAAACCTGTGTGAAAACGATCTCGGTCAAAGAGTGGTGAAGCACTTCAAACGGTGGTCAAACCATGACTAACGGCCAGGAAGGTTCTATTATGCATTTGGACTGGAAGGGGATTATTTATTATGAGTTGCTTGCATATGGCCAAACGCTAAATTCTGATCTCTACTGTCAACAACTGGACCGTTTGAAGAAAGCAATTGACCAGAAATGGCCAGAATTCACCAACAGGAGAGGTGTCGTTTTCCACCAGGACAACGCTAGGACACACACATCTACAGTGACTCGTCAGAAACTTCGGGAGCTTGGTTGGAAATTTTTAATGCATCCGCCATACAGTCCGGATTTGGAACCGAGCGATTAACATCTTTTTCTTACATTGCAAAATTTCATGAGAGAGACATTATGAAGTTACCTCTAAAATTGCACCAAATCATACAACAAAACAGTGCATATATCACCCAAACCAGATATTCTGAAGCATGTTAAATAAAGTTCTATAGTTCACTTTAAAATAATGAATTTATTTTTCCCCGAGCTAATATGACGACTGATCCGGTGTAGCAGCGTAGGGCTGTCAGTTCTGGGAGGAATGTCACAATTAGTTTGCCTGAAGTTTTTTGGGAAAATCGAAAAACGAACAACCGACAATGCGTGCTCTCAAACCAAAGTCTTTCTGGCTGGCAAACACGTCGAGGATCTTGGAGGATCATCCGCTGCACACCAATCACTGGATACCTGAAATCGTCACAAACGGCGAATCTTGAATTCATGTGATCTATGTCAGAAACAAAAGATCTTCGATGATGACCTAACACTAACGATAATCGATGGTGGAAAAGGCACTTCGAAGAAAATTATTGCCTTCCTCTTTGGCAAATCTGTTATTTGTGACAAACGTTCCGCTTCAGTAAGCTAGGACGGCCAAAATTATGTCTAAAGTTTTCGGAGAAAGTCAAAAAACTAACAAGAGACCATATCACAATGCGGGTTCTCAAACTTCGGTTCATACACCAGCCCTTTCAGACTACCCTAAACTTAAAATTTATGGGACATACGCCGCACTGCCGTGTCTTGACATCCAATGAGATACAAACGATTTTCGTCGCCTAAAAATGCGTTGGAAGAATTCAAAGTCCCACGCAGTGAACAGAGATTTTCGACAGACGGCTGAGCGAAGTGGAAAAATGATTCAATAAATGTTCGAGCACAAAAATAAAAAATATATAAAAACTTGCTAAGTTCCACCGATTCAATGTTTTCATACCCACCATATGATGGGTGTCCAACATTTTTGAAACATGTCTGGACCTTTATGTAAACTACCAAATTTCAAATTTACTTGGCCGAGAATCACACGGGGACTTTGTTCGGGGTCTATTAAGGAACTAGGACTATCTTGAGATTTTTCTGGGAAGAACTTTTTTTATTCCTCAGGAATCTGGACGGCCAAAACTACACTCATGTAAATTGGAATATGCGACTAAAATCTACAAATGTCGAAAATGAAGAGAGGGTCAAAATCCACATAGACATCGAATAGCTTCTGCAAAGATGTTTTTCACACTACGAGGTGCAATTACAGTCACTTTAATGTGAAAATACTGGTCAAACTTTCAAAATATAGAAAAAGGAAGGAAATTTTATGTAGAGGCTATATTAAAACATGAACCTGTATATTAAATGTCCATGAATCTAGTGAAATAAGAACCACTTTGGTGGGGGACAATGTGACAGGAACATTAGATATCAAAACCTGGATTATCTAGGAAAATTTTCCAAAACCCTCCAATAATCCAGTATGCAAATTACAGCCATTTTGGTGGGTATATACATGACTTCTATATGAGAGTCATATAAAATGCCTAAAATAGGGTGATTCCGTTATATTCAACATCTTCTGCAAAAAAAAGCACACTTCAAGAACCCGGAATGCCAACTTACAGTCTTTTCGTTTGCAGAATGTTGTTAAGACCATCACAATACCGAAAATGGGGCGGGATCTTTATAAGGGAATTGTCAAAACATTGAACATGTTCTGATTTTTTTTTTAATCCAAAAAGTCGAAATGTTACGTCCACTTTTATATCTGAGATATTCTTTAAACGAATTAAGAAAATAACTCTCCCTTAAAATCCCCTCCCTTAAATTCCAATAATTTTAAACATAGCACACACACCTCCCCGACAATTAAAAATTCGGTGCCAAACCACCTTCTTCTCGTGTATTTCTGTTATGTTTGGCATCTAATTATGTTGGATATTAGAGAAGAAGATGAGAACTGAAATACCTGTTTTTAAAAATGTAACAGACACCACACAGGAAGCAGCCATACAAACAAACATACACACCGACACACACACACTCCACCATCATTGTCATTATCTTCATCAGTGGCAGTGGTATAAAACTGTCATCTGGATTTTTCATAATCCCCATTGTCAGTGGCATTTCGTTGTTCTCATGAATGTCAGTGCCAGCAAATGAAACACCTTTTTTGGAACACGCGGTGCGAAAACACAAAAAAACCTACAACAACACCAACAACGAAACCTAATGATAATCGTGGTTGCCATGATGATGAGGATGAAGCCTCCACTAAAAATGGTAACGTAATGTAAATATTGGTTAGAGTATAAAGCTAAATGTTCATGACTGTATGTGTGTGTGTGAGTGCGTGTCTCCATCATGATTCCTAACCGTAGCTATATGATGTTGATTTGCCTCTGAGTGTGTATGTGTGAGTTTTTTTTGTAAAAATTGTTATTTTAGTGGAGTCTCTCACACTTCACGTCATACTTTAGGGCATTATTAGCATATCTCTTTAATTTATGACAATTAAATTACACACCAAAAATACTTGCTTAGTAAAGACAGACAGACAGACAGACAGAGAATAATGAGAACGAACGTCATGTTCTCATTTTTGGGATTGCCTAATTAAAAATTAAAAATCTCATCATTGTTTAGTGAGAGTTGTCAAATAAATTTGACTTTTGTTTGTTGCTGTTGTTGTTGACAAAGAACATAATCTGTCGGAATATTTATTTAATAATTTAAGTCACTTAATTTGTATATAAATTATTTTTGTAAGCTGAGATTTACATGGTGAATGAATGAATGATGCCAAATCGTATTATGTTGGGAGATGATGCTCACTATACGTTAAATAAATACGAACGATTTTGGAATTTATTAAATCATTTAATTAAAGAATTGTTCTTAAATATTTAAACAATTTATAAATGATTATATGTGAAATTTTCAAAAATCTTATAAAAATAATATCTAAAATGGAACAAATTGGTAAAAACCTAGGCTGCTCGATAGGGGTTGTATCATGCTTTGGTATAACCACGAATCTCGTTTTCGGCCTTTTCAAAGAATTTGAGCATTTGCCATTGGAAGGCAGATATACGTCTATGCAGAAACTTATCAATATAAGTACATGCTTTAACCTATTCCCACACTATATTTTGTTATAAAAGGTTTTCCCTATATGTTTCTACCAAAGAGGCTGTAATTTGCCATTCCATTCATGGAAATGGATAAACATTTTTGTAACAGAACTTCGATATTGGTCCATGCATTGAAAATAGCCCCCATATAAAGATTCCGCGCCATATTCGATAATTTTAAAGGTTTGTCCGAATTACTCCACCAAATTGCTACTAATTTCGAATTTGCAGGGAAGGTTTCATATTGCCAATATATAAAGAAGTAATAATTATATAGATTTTTATCTCCTAGGTCGACTTGCTGAATCTATCTAGCTAAGTGCTGGTCTGTCCGTCAGTCTGCTCATTATAATTTGTAGTCATAGTATAGTTTGATGCTAAATTTCAAATACCAAAGTCGGCTCCAATAGTTGCTGCTCGTAAATAGTTATGGACTGAAAAAAACAAAAACTAAATTTCTGTCTGTTGAATAACATAGCTGACTTCGTAATGATCGGAAAATATTTATAGGGTCAAATTATCGTATATTTTTGTGTTGAAAAAATTGCAAAAATATAATAGCTGTATTCCCTAATAGTTGTGTAGGGTATACAACTATCTTGTCGGAGATTATAGCTTTGTGTGGCCCCAAGAGTTTGTACTATACAGATCGTCGTATCTCGATTAATTGAGTCGATCTGGACATGTGAGTCCGTCTGTCTATTTTAATTTGTATACCCCCCAGTTATACACCAATCGTCAATCGAAATTTTGCATGTAGGGTGGGTTCTGTCCAAAGAAGACCCATATTGGTTTTGATAATGATCGGTTAATATTAGGTTGGGGAAAAAGAAATCCATTATTTGTTCGTCGAAAATCTGAGATATGATCGAAGTTGACCGGCATGTTAGCAGTCGTAACATCGCCCAGGAGATAAAAATCGACTATAACACTGTTTTAAACCATTCACACAAAGCTGGATTCAAAAAGAAGCTCGATGTATAGGTGCCACACTAATTAACAGAAAAAATAGAATGGATCGAATTTCCATCTGCGAAGCCTTGACTAAACGGAATGAGATAGACCCATTTATTAAACGGATATTGACTGGAGGTGAGAAATGGATCACATACGATAACCTTGTGTGAAAACGATCGTTGTCAAAGAACGGTGAAGCACTTCAAACGGTGGCCAAATCAGGACTAACGGCCAGGAAGGTTATGCTATTCATTTGGTGGGACTGGGAGGGGATTATGTATTATGAGTTGATTTCATATGGCGAAACGCGAAATTCTGATCTCTTCTTTCAACAACTGGGCCGTTTAAAGATAGCAGTTGACCAGAAACGGCCAGAATTGCCCAAAAAGAGAGTTGGCGTGTTCCACCAGGGCAACGCTAGGCCACATATATCTACAATGACTTGTCAGAAACTTTGACTGGGTTGGGAAGGGTTTTATGCATCCGCCATACAGTCCGGACTTGGCACCAAGTGATTATCATCTTTTTCATGCATTGCAAAATGATAAAAAATTGTTATCTAGGGAGGATTGTGAATATCGACTACTAGAGTATTTTGCCAATAGAGAGCAGGACTTCTATGAGAGATGTATTATGAAGTTACTTTTAAAATGGCAACAAAATGGTGCATATTTGGCCCAAATTGGACGGAAGCATATTAAAAAATATCGAAATTCACTATTAGTTACAAAAGAAAAAAAATTGTGTAACTTTTGAAATAAATTGGAAACTGCCTCAGATGTATTCTCTGAAAGATAATGATGCCAATGAATTAATTGTTTTTATGCATCTAGCCTAATTTTCCAAAGATATGACAATAAATTGGCATTTAAGAGGACAAAAGATCTCAAGGATCCCATCCAATTTTCTGTATGTTAAAGGTCACAACCGATTTCGTGACCTAGGTGTCTGTAACCGAGAATTATTATACCCTACACAACTATGTTGTCAGGGTATTATAGCTTTGTGCAGCCCAAAGATTTTTCTGGTCGCTCCAGAGGCCACAATTATGACCCAAATATCTCGAATTTTTACATAGAGAAGGGGATCGGGCCAAAGAATAAGCATGCCTGTTTTGATAAAGATCGGTCAATATTTAGCGTGTCAAATGGACCCTGACTTTTGTGTGAAAAATTACAAAATTTGCATTCTATACCCCTGAAGGACATAGACCCGAAAAGTTGTTGGTATATCCAAGGGCAGTGGTTGACCTTTAAATTAATACCAATTATATGGTCGTATGTACTCAGATGTGGAATTTACACTTATATATTTACAGGTGCTTATGTATTCAGATATTATTTAATAACCCTTTACCCCATTAGAGGGCGGAAATATATCGCTTTAAAATGTTCCATGAGGTTCCAGATATGGTCAAGGATAACATCTAAAATTTTCGGTGATGATCAGATAATAATATTGTGATGAAGTGGACCGAAAACATAATTTCTGTGTGTGTTTTTTTCTTGAGTCGATGTATGGGCCACAATTATAAGCCGAAAATCACAACACAACCCACGGTGAAGGGACAAGTAAATATCCCATCCAATTTTCTGTATGTTAAAGGTCACAACCGATTTCGTGACCTAGGTGTCTGTAACCGAGAATTATTATACCCTACACAACCCTATACAACTATGTTGTCAGGGTATTATATATAATATTGTGATGAAGTGGACCGAAAACATAATTTCTGTGTGTTTTTTTTTTTTTTTGAGTCGATCTATGGGCCACAATTATAAGCCGAAAATCACAAGACAACCTACGGTGAAGGGACAAGTAATTAAAAGGTCTGTACTGAATATTAGTAATATTCGGAAAATATGTCAGTGTAAGGAAGAGGTGCTGTTGACCTTATCGGACAAGAGCGTGCAAATATCATAAAATATTGCTCAGGTTCGCATTAAAAATCCGCAGAAAGTTAGAGTTCCGTGGTAGTTGTGTAGGGTATCGTATGGTCGGCCCCATCCGACTATACTGTTCCGCTCACTGGTTTTTTAATTATCAAAGACGTTTAAATAATAATACGCGATTTTATATATTTTTATATTAGATGTGGTTGTTGATAATTTTTTATGTACATAAATAAAATAAATATTTGTAGAAAAACTAATTTTTTAAATAAATATTAGAACTTTTAATTTTTATGATAATCAAAGATATATCTCATCTTCCAATTCTTCATGACAGTTGTATTCATGTGGAAACCGAATACAAATTTTCACACCCAATAGATTGCATGCAAATCCCGAAAAACATTGTTCATAGTCTTTTTCTTAGAAATACATTTGGAATTTAAATATTGCGCACGTATTTATAGAGACAAAAAAACTCCATTTGCCATTGAAATAATCCATTTGTCAGTCTATTTGTTTTATTGTGACAGTTCCTTTTGTTTTCTACGAAAAACTAGATGAAGATAACTAAGATAGGTAATGTTTGAATGGAACGAAAAAAATGAAACATGAAGGTACAACTTAGCATAAGACCACATACATGTGTAAATAGGTAAGATGTTTTTTTTCGACTTATGTCAAATATGTTTCAGATTGGTTTTAGCGGTGACAAGTCATGTAAATTATGGTTTTGCGTTTTGTTGATTTACTCATAGATATGGGTGAGTGTTAATGACAATGAAAGACAAGCGACGAAGGAGATAAGCTTTTGTAATAGATGTAACATATAATGTTTGGCTTATTTGCACAGAATATTTAAAGGGGACATAATTACATTTCAGCGACTAAGCATTTTGTCCATTGAAAAATATTCTTTGAAAAAAATCCACGCCTTGTATTGTTGGTTGAAAAACTATTCTTTGAAAAAAATCTTGTATTGTTGGTATTGTTGGTTGAAAAAATATTCTTTAAAAAACCCACGCCTTGTAATGATGGTTGCAACAATATTCTTTGAAAAATCCACGCCTTGTAATGATGGTTGCAACAACATTCTTTAAAAAATCCCCGCCCATAATTTGACCTTAAAATGCCTTCTTCTCCCTCTTCCCTTTATAGTTATTGCCTTAAAACAGCGTTGTTCATTATTACCAACCATGTCACACAATTAAATTTGTTATTCAAATCTACATTCCAAAGTCGGCGAATGATTTAAATTAATTTTCCAACGAAAAAACCATCGCCCTAATAATCATAATGCTAATAAAGCGAATACCGTCGTAAGTAGCGAAAATTGAAAATAAATTTCAATAAATGTGGAAACAAAATGAAATTTGGTTTGGATGTTGCCTCAAAAGAAATTCATTCACATTGTGTGGGTTGTTGTGCGTGCTATACGTCTGTCAGCTATGTCCTTTGCACGTTTATGTCATTGAATATATATACATACATATATATTTTTGGTGAGACATTTTCGCGTTTTCTTTCACCACTTTATTGTCCCCTTAAGAAATGAATGTCTTGCTAAAAGATGTGTGAAACGTGTAAATTAGTTTGTTATAAGGAAATATGTGAATGGAAATATTAAAATGAAAAGAGAGAGAGAGAAAGAGAAAAATATGTAATATTACACATATATAAATACATATACATATGTATGAGTAAATGTTTTCTTAAGGTTTATTGGGGTGCTTTGAATGCAATTTTCAAAAATAAATTGAATTTTATTACTAAGAAAATTTATGAGATTCTACCTTTATGCAAGACATATTCCATTTAAACTATCAACAAAATTTGCACAAATATTTTTGCGGGACATTCTAATATACATACGTGTGCGTATTTAGAAAGTTACATATAGATTTGTGTGTTTGTGCTACTATATGCGTTATTGAGTTTACCATAATGTGGTGTCTTATAATGGAATGCCAGAAAAATGATTCAATTGTCATTTTTAGCCAAAGTAGCATTGCCATGGGAATGTTAATGTAAAAACCCACAAAGAATGTAACCCACACATTTCGTGTATATCCGATGTGAATTTGGTTTTTCGCTTTGTGAATTTGTAAGACACACACATTCATGAAATTGTGTTAACAATAAACGACAGACAAAGAAACGTATTTCGGAGGACATTTTTAAAAGACTATGACGGAGAAAACTTCATATCTTCATCAGAACTCAAAATGTTAATAGATAAACGTATTTCGTGAGGAATTTTTAAAGGACAAAGACGAAGAATACTTAAGATCTTGAACAGAACTCAAAATGTTGATAGATGTGAATTTTGAAAATCCTACATAACTATATTTATACCCTTCACCACACTGTGGTACAGGGTATTACGTCTTTGTGCATATGTTTGTAACAGGCAAAAGGAATCGAGATAGACCCATGGTTCCTTTTGAGAATATGCATAGAACCACTTTCTGAGTCGATTTATACATGTCCGTCCGTCTGTCCGTCCGTCTGTTGATGTTAAATTGTAAACAAAGTACAGGTCGCATTTATAATCCGATTTGGCTGAAATTTGGTACAGCGCATTTATTTGGCCCAAGGACGAACCCTATCGAAATTGGGAAAAATCGGTTTAGATTTAGATATAGCTCCCATATATATTTTTGTCCGATTTACGGACTTTAGACCCTGCAAATCATTCGATTTGCACGAATTTTTGCATAGCGTACTGAATTAAGTCTAGAATGATGTGTGCCAATTTTTGTGAAAATCGGTTCAGATTTAGATATAGCTCCCATATATAGTTTCGCCCGATTTTTGGTAAATGGTGCACCAAAGTCCTAGAAAATCTTTGGATTTGCACGAATTTTGGTATAGCGTACGGAATTAAGTCTAGAATGATGTGTGCCAAGTTTCATGAAAATCGGTTCAGATTTAGATATAGCTCCCATATATAGTTTCGCCCTTTGGATTTATAAGTATATGAAGAACTCAAAATGTGGCCGAACATGTGACAAGTTTCGATAAAATCGGTTTAGATTTCGATCTTTTGCTTTAAATTGATTTACATAATTTTGTCCCATTGCAAGAAGCAACTCTATATCTGACCAAAATTTAATATAGGTTGCAGAATGACATGTTTAATCTCATGTTAATGGTCCTTCAAAAATGCGACTTCTGTTAGGATCCCATCTGTTGAATATACCCATAGTGGTGAAGGGTATCATATAGTCGGCCCCGTCCGACTTTACTACTTTCCTTACTGGTTTTTAAGTACTTTAAGGCTGTGTGACGCAAAAAGTTTTTAATATTTCACAATAATGTTTCTATCGTACCTGTAGTATTGATGATTAGGTCCTGTCCCAAGACTGCATGCTGCAACAACGTCATTATTGCCCTGTTTTCAATTCGATCTATAGGGCGCAATTATAACCCAAAATTCAACGAATAAACATGGCTGTTTTGATGATTATCGGTCAACACTTAAAGCGAAAAATTACAAACTTTTACTTTCATTTCATTTCATTAGAACCGAAGACAGTTAATGTCAAGTGTTCGTTTAAGATAAATATGCGGCGATTTGTTAAGAATATTTTTCCGTTTTGATGATTTTGTACAAATAATTTTTCATGTAAATGCAGAACACATATGTCCAAACCAAATCGGATTTTTAAGAAAAATTTTGACAACGAAAAATCTACCTCTCTATTTGCATCGATTTTTATACCACTTTTTTTCTTTTTTCGAAATTGCGAAAAATTGTTAATCTGAAGTAATGTTTACTATAAATATTATGGTGTGTATAGTTTGGACAAAATAGGATTGGACTCATATATTTATACCTACACAACTATATTGTCAGGGTATTATAGCTTTGGGCACCCCCAAGAGATTGTAATGCCGCGAAATATTGTTCCTAGATACACCTTTAAGTATACCGATCGTCATATCTCGACTAGCTGAGTCGATCTAGATATGTGTGTCCGTCCGTCCGTCTGTCCATTATAATTTGTAAACACGATACAGGCCACAGTTATGGACCAATCTTCACAAAATTTTGCATGTAGCACCGTTTTAGGCCAATAAACCCCCTATTATTTTTGGAAAAGTTTGGTTAATATTTAGGGGATGAAATAGACCAAATACTTAATTTTTGTCCGTTTTTCTTGTCGCTACAGAGGCAGCAATTATGGCCCGAACATCGCGAAATTTTAGATGGAGAAAGGGATCGGGCTAAAGAATAAGCATCTTTGATAAAGATTGGTCAATATTTAGCGGGTAAAATGGACCCTGTCTTTTGTGAGAAAAATTAAAAAATTTGTTTTCTATGGCGTATATATTTGCCCCTGAAGGACATAGACCCGAGAGGTTGACAGTATAGCCAAGAGAAGAGGTTGACCTTTAAATTGATACCAATTATATTTTCGTATGTATTCAGATGAAGGAGTTACTTTTAAATATTTACAGGAGCTTACGTATTACGATATTATTTAGTAACCCATTAACACACTTACCCCTGTGTAAACTTGAAAATCCATACATTCCCCACTATATATAGTTGTTTTTTTTATAAAAACAACAAACTGGGATTTAGCCTGACTATTTTGCAAAAACAAAATACAAATGGTATCCCAAATAAACCGCAAACACTACTGAAGTGGACCGAAAACTTAATTTTTGTGTGTGGTTTTTTTGTCGAGCCGATCTATAGGGCACAATTATAAGCCGAACATCACATCACAACTCTCGGTGAAGGAAATGTGGACAATTAATTAGAAGAGCTGTTCTGAATATTAGTAATATTCGGAATATATGTAAGTGTAAAGAAGAAGTGTTGTAGAATTCTAATCGGGCAAGATAGTTCAAATATCACGACATATTGCCTAGGCTCGGAATAAGCATTCTCAGAAAGTCAGAGTTCCGTGGTAGTTGTGTAGAGTATCGTATGGTCGGCCCGTCCGACTATACCGCTCCGCTCACTGGTTTTATTAAAAATTTTTAGGAAAACAATATTTGGCAAATATCACGGGTTTAGAAAGTTGAGCTGTTGACTTATATTCGGTCAAGAGAGTGCAACTATCGCGAAATTGCCTAGGCACGGATTATAGGACTTTATTTAACATACTTCGGAATGTCCAATGGCAAATATGCACCGTTCCGCCTCAGTCAGGAGAGCATCCCAAATCAGCTCTGGGACGACTCGCCCTTGTCGGACGAGGATGACATCATGGAAACTACGGCGATTAGAACTACGGTGATAAACACAGTAGCAACCATGGTGTCTCCTCTGAAGCAGTTACTGATTAAGGAGGTAAACCATGGCGAGGTTGAAGATATCGACTCAATCTCCACGGCCTGCAGTGACGTCGCGAAGCTTCTCAGGCAGTTGGCTGTCGAAACAGATGCTGGCACCGATGAGGCTCCCATCGTTAAGATGGATGATTCATCGGTACCAGTATCTGCTATTCGGGAATATTTTATCATATATTTTTGGGAATTTTTATAACAATAATTTTTTTAAATACCTAGGGTGGAGTTCTATTATTTGAAAGATTTTTTATTTTTTAGGGCAAGTTGACTTGTAAGCAGAATGTGTTTTGATAGAATTTCAAAAATGGGTTTAAATGATGCAAAATGCTTTTAATAAATTATTTTCAACTTACATAAAACATGTATTTCACATTCAAAATATTGTTTCTGTCAGCGTTATATTACCTGTAATGAAAGAAATCAATGACAATTTTTAAACATATTTTATAAAAATATAATACAATGTTAGTGTTTTTAATAGAGCAATTCTAATATGTGAATGTAACGATGTTATCTATTATGGGGGTTGTTTTATTTATGTGATTCATACAACTCTCCTATCAATATACCAGAAAATCTATAGAAAGCCCTGGAGTAAAGAAATTAACCTTTTCGCTGAAATATTTAGTTATACAAATTACATGGAGTGTTCACATTGTATTATTTATTTTATTTATTTATATTTTAATAATGAAATCATACAAACATAACATTCATCCATACATTCACTCCCAGGTATGCTCATATGTATTTATTAAAGTAATGGAATTCTCGTCCAACAATGCCCTAACGGAAAATTGACTTCCAAAGAATTCCCAAAACATACGGAATTGTAAATAGACCTTACAACAACATTAAGGTCATTAAGTAAACAATTTCCCAAAGTCATATTTGTAATACAGAATTTTAATTTTAGGTTGCACAGGAAATTGTTACAGTTATTGTCTAATCATATAATAAATTAATGTTTACATTAGGGAAATGATTATTTTGTGGAAAATTATAATATATATTTTGACATGAATTGAAACATTTTTCATTGGAATTTGTATGAGAATATTGAAAATAGTTTCGTTTGCAGATGCTAATGAAGTTTAGGTATTTTTTCTAAAATGTTAAGATTTAAAAAAATATATTTTAATTTCTGTCAATTTTAATAAATAACAATAATATTAAATATGACAAGTTAAATGCATATGTCTACAACTGTTCAATTTAAGTAGTTTTTCTACATAGTACCCAATATGTAGATATGTATTGTATAGGCTAAATATTTGTGAAGTACGGTAATGTGTGTTACATTCGCTTGTGGATTCATAAACTTATGTAAATGTACATACACAGCATAATAATACCCTTAAAGGCAAATACATTGTTAATGCAGCCAATACATTCAATTGTGAAAATGTAAATCATGCTTATAATGTGGAGGAATTTGTGAGTAATATTAACTTAATGGGTAAGTGGAGCAAACCATTTGCAAATATTTGATTGAAACATGAATGGAAAGTATATTTGTAATAATATGCGCACATCTTCAATTAAAAACCAGTAAGGAAAGTAGTAAAGTCGGACTGGGCCGACTATATGATACCCTTCACCACTTTGGGTATATTCTACATATGTATCCTAAAAGACGTCGCCTTTTCGAAGAAACATTGACATGAAATTGAACGAACTTACATATGTGATCTTTATCTATATCTAAACCGACTAACATCAATCGCTACACATGTCATTCTGCACTGTTTAAAATTTAATCTCAATCAAACACCCATTGATTATTTGGTGTACAATAAACATGAATAAGTCGAAATTATATATGGATGCTATGCTATATGTATATCGTAACCGATTTCAATTAAACTTGCCAAAAATTAATTTGTATTAACTTTAGTTAGTTGTGTCAATCGTCCTACCTAGGGGTCCTTAGTACATCATTTACTTAAAATCGGACGAAAATATATATAGAAGGGTTTTGTAAATCTGATCCGATTTTTACGAAACTTTGAACACATTATTCTAGACGTAATTCGGTACGCTATACCAAAATCGAAAGATATAGGGGGCTTTGGTGCAGCTTTTACATAAAATCGAGTGAAACTATATAAGGGAGCTATATCTAAATCTGAACCGATTTTCGCGAAAGTTTGCACACATCATTCTAGACTTAATTCAGTACGCTATGCCAAAATTCGTGCAAATCAAAAGATTTCCAGGGACTTTAGTGGACTATTTACCTAAAATCGGGCGAAGCTATATATCGGAACTATATCTAGACTTAATCAAGTTCGCTGCGCCAAATTTCGTGCAAGTCAAAAGATTTCCAGGGACTTTAGGGGAAGCTATATATGGGAGCTATATTAAAATGTGAACTGATTTTCAGGAAAGTTTGCACACATTATTCTAGACTTAATTCAGTACGCTATGCCAAAATTCGTGCAAATCAAAAGATTTCTAGGGACTTTAGTGGACTATTTAACTAAAATCGGGCGAAGCTATATATGGGAACTATATCTAAATCTGAACCGATTTTCACGAAACTTTACACACACCATTCTAGACTTAATTAAGTTCGCTGTGCCAAATTTCGTGCAAATCGGAAGATATATAGAAACTTTGGTACACAATCTACCTTAAATCGGACGAAGATATATGGGAGCTATATCTAAATCTGAACCGATTTTCGCGAATTCTAGACCTTATTCATTACGCTGTATCAAATTTCGTGGAAATCGATATATGGAGACTTTTGTGCATCCTATACCTTAAATAGGATGAAAATATATGGGAGTTATATCTAAATCTGAACCGATTTTTTCCAATTTTTTTTCTTTGGGCCAAACAAATGTACTGTGCCAAGTTTCATCCAATTCGGATCATAAATGCGACCTGAACTTTGTTTACTATTTAACATGGACAGACAGACGGACGGACATGCATAAATCGACTCAGAAAGTTATTCTATGCATATTCTCAAAAGGAACCATGGGTCTATCTCGGTATAGAAATAAGTCGATTTTCGTTACTAATATAATTTTTTAGTGTCTAAGATATTGGTTTTTAAACAAAACAAGTAAAAAAGTGTCAGTTGGTGATGCCGGCGGATATATATATTCAGCATATGGTTTGTCGCCTTATATAAGGTATATGTTTTCTTCAAAAAGCTGATCTCCTTTGGAAAGATTTCAGATGAGATTTTCCTATAGACCCTATTTAAGAATTTAATGTTGGGTTAGACAAATATTTGACCCCCACAAGGGAGGAACTAGAAGGAGTGGACCGATAAGACTCATCTTTCAACATTATACAAGCATGGTTCAAATATTATGTTGTGCAAAGTTTAGTTAACATCAGATAGTCCGTTCAAACGATTTTATAAAACTAATTTTTAGCAAAATGTTAACAACTTGAATTAATTTTGAAAGAAATATTACGACGTGTACATTTGATATCAAATCGGATGTTCCATACCATTGTTATTTGATCAACAAATTTTCCAAATATTGACCAATTGCACTAAAAGAAGTGAACCGATATTTCCGATTTTCGAACATAAACTAAATTTGTAAGAAATACTACCGCTTGCAAAGTTTGGAGTCCCTTCGAGAGCTATCATGCGCACCGGCCAAATAGATGAACGTACATTTGTAAATCGACTCCAAATTGTCTGAATAGTTTTTTGGTTCAATAATGATATTTATACTTTCCTACCGCGGAAATGCGCCTCATGCAAATATTTGTTAAAAACTCAAAGATTCTTTGGACAAAATCAGTTTCAAAAAGTTTGAAAAATATTTACAAATTTCAGCCCGTATTTGAAAATTTTCACATTATAGTATTTTTTTCACATATAAATCCAGTACAAAATTGTGGGATCTTAGTCCACTCCTCCCCACAAACCTATAGCATGCACAAATCTGAGGTCTATCGGTTCACTTCCAACACTTCATCGGTTTAGATCCCTGTCGTTGAAGCGTCCAAAACCCAACGAGTTCCGGGTTTTGAAAGCTTCAACGATATCTTCTAGTTCTGTTTTCGTTTTTGAAACACTCCGAACACTTAAGACAAAAATTGTGAATCTTACGAAATTCTTTCGAAACAAAGATTTAAAATGGAGTCGGAGCCTCATGCTCATGTGAGATTTTTTATATCCATTCGTGCCATTATATGAATAGTAAGTCTAAAAACGGAAGATAAAAAAATTCTTCCAGGATGTTTTAAAGAATCCAGTATCTCCTTTTCAAAATTCTGAAAATAGGTCACCATTTTTATATTTTTTTATAATACTACTATCATTTGTTTATAATACTACTACTGACAATGGATTTAAGAGTATTCTAACTTACACATGTTAAACAGATCAATCGTAGATCCAACAGATCGGATCATATACAGAATTTTTATGTTTGTGCTACTTAGTTATTCCAAATTTCAGACAGTTGGGTCCTTTGTATGTGCGTTATGTCAAAAAGTGAACCTATATGGAAAATTCTATGTTAAACAAATGAAAAAGCGTTAAGTTCGACCGGGCCGAACTTTGGATATCCTCCACCATAGATAATTGACAGGTACATGAATTAAAAATATAGGGAACATACCAAAAAGTGACCCCATGTTTTTTGGACCAAATCTGTTTCAAAAAATATTGATTTCATCCAAACATTGCTCATCTTATTAATTCTTCCAAAATTAGTTCAAGTTCGAACATTGGGAATATCTGTCCACTCCTTCTGGTACCTCCCACACAGGGGCTAGGCCTAAATCCGAGTTACAGTTCATATATATGAATAAATATATAAGGTTAATTATTAACTTCCGCAGATGAAATGATTACAACAGAGTCTTAGAATCAAACCCAAACACGGAACAAATCATATAACTGTTAAATATAAAAATGGGGTTATATGGGGACGACACCAAAAAGGGGGCGATATTAACAATTTTTGGTAGGGAGATTTGTTACCATATACGACTACAAAATATCAGATTGCAGCGAATTCGGTTGAGAAACGCGCTCAAGAACCCAAAAATAAGAACCCCAAAATACACCCTATCTCAATTCCTTCAGACGATAGCGTGATTACAACAGACGGACGGACATGGCTAGATCGTCTTAGAATTTTACCCTGATCAAGAATATATATACTTTATAGGGTCGGAAATGAATATTTCAATGGGTTACAAACGGAATGACAAAATTAATATACCCTCCATACTATGGTGGAGGGCCATTCGAGTCATTCGATGGGATGCCACCATATAAAATATGAGCCAAATCGGCATGCACAAGTCTCTGAATTCATAAAAATTCCAAAATTTTGGCATGAAAAAGTTTCTGAAATCATTAAAATTCCAAAATTTGGGGGTAGCGATATATAGGGGGCTACACTAAAATGGCTAGCCAAGCTTCCTAGATGTTTTATTAATATTAGTGCAGAGCTCTATTTTATAAAGTCCGATCACTCTCATGATTTCAGACAGACAGGCTGATGTGACTAAATCGAAAATAACTTCTATAGTGATCATATACTTTATGGGGACTCCGACTAATACTTTGAGGTGCTGCTTACAGAAATTTGTTATACACTTCACCTCATGTTGGTGAATGTCATTCAGAGGTTTCCCTATAACACAAAAGTTCTAATTAAGAACCTACGGTCGGCAGTGGATTTTTTTTCCAAAATTATGACTGACAGTCTACTCCGGTTTAGGCCCCTATATTTAGTTTTGCACCTCATACAACTGGGTGTAGTTGGATTATATAATTTTTAATGTATAATTAAATTTAATCATTCTCCATTATCAGAGCATGAATGTTTTATATGCCTAATTAATACAATTATCCAAACATAGGTATATTTATTCCAGCAGGATTTTTAAGGGCTTATTCCAATTGGATTATCGGTTTTAAGAAATCGATTTTTCTATTTTAATTCAACCTATAATTTCTCAAGCGAAAATCTCAGCTACTTTTGAAGATATAGCCGATTTATTGATCCAGCGTCAAGAGACGGCATGATTGATTCTCAAACTATAAACGCGTTTTTATCAAAACAGTGTTTCTACGGATGGCTGGCACGATAACTCAAAAAGTAATAATCTAATCCGTTCGATATTTTAACACGTTATTCTGAACTTACATAGCTATCGTATGAACTAGGATAAATCTTATCGGCCAAGATCTTTCTTATTTTCTAGCTTGTTTTTGGTCAAAAATTAACGATTTTTCAAAAAATAAATAAATAAAAATAAAAAATTTTCCTAGATCCACTATATTGCATTTTGAAATTCGAATGTTCCAGTGGCGATCATGCCCGTCGTCGAAAAGAAGGGGTTTTCTTTAAATACAAAATACAACAATAATATTTTCTCAATTTATTTTCTTAAAAAATTGGACGTTTATAACTTATAATATAATTAAAATTTGCCATTATTAAATTCAAAAACAATGTCAAATATACATTATCTAATCTGCTGCATTAGCCCTTCAACTTTAACCTCAATTGGTATCTACATTACTATTGACAGTTCTGCTAATTACTATCCCTGTGTTGTCTTGGCTTTTGACATTTTTCTACCAGTTTTTGTTATATTTGTTGTTGCTCTAATTTTATATTACGCTAAACTTTGTGGTTACAACTGAAATTAGTTTACAATACTCGAGTCTATTATGGTTTCTAATTTATGCATTATGAATTTTATTCTACAGCGTACAACGAAGAATATAATTGAATTTCTGTCTATTATTGGCAGTTTTCCAAATGCGAAGAACAAAATAGAAAACAAAAAGAACAGAATTGTGAACATCGTTGCTCAATTTAAATTGAATCAAATTAAAACAAAGCAACAACAAACAAGTTGGAGCGCAAAAAAAAAAACATTAAACCTTAACGGGTCAAAATAGAAAAACACACACATACTCACATACACACACTCACTTTCCGAATACGTATAACACACTTCCGTTGCGAACATTGTTGTGTCAACATTGTATGGATTTCTGTTGTGGTAACGGCTGACGTTATGTGGTTGTGTTGGTGGTGGTGATGGCATGTTGGGGCAATAAAAACATTCGGTGCTTAATTAAAAAATCCGCAACATTAAATGCCACTCCAAATCGTCATGATCATCATCCTCATACACAGAACAATGTCAACGGAACTTAGTAGCTGTATTGTTACTAAACAACAATACCATATTGTGGTTGTATTCACCATCACCACCACACCGTCGATTATTTTAAGTAATTTCTGCCTAGTAGTGTGAGATCAATCAGCTAGCTGTGTGTGGTTTTGCCCCTTCACCTCTTTACCTATTCCAGTTTTCGCATTGCTATTCACTTAACATTATTATTTCTATTCTCATCCCTTCAAGATACAATTCAATGACTTTTTGAATCATTTCTATTAGAATTCCACTTTAGTTAATTACACGCTTAATGCTGTCAATCATTTCGCTCATTTCGAAAGGGCTATAATTCCAAATGTCTGTATGTCACAAAACAATTAGCCAGCCAGCCAGCCAGACATGTGAATAATTTTAATACAAACACACATTAATTCTGTTCAGGTAATTACAAGTGATTTAATGTCACGTCGACGTATACGTAATGAAATGTAATGTGGCTGTCATATTACGCATACGTCACATTTTGTTTTAGGCGATTGAATTAAATTACGTTAGATGGTAACATTTAATTGTTGGAGGGGATAAATTGGTATAATGTTAATCAGTAGGCAATGTTGTAATCGATATAACAACCACTGGATTTTTATTGAAGCAAAATATTGATCTAACCATCCCAATGCCAACGTCCCGAAGAGACCGAAAACATTACACCTAGTTCAGTAAAAAATTGGACATGGTCCTTGCAGATTTTTGCTTCTTCCTAAAATCAAGAACTCTTGAAGATATATTTCATTTACTGTGTCAGCATTAAGAAACGGCAGAAATGGTTCTCAAACTTTAAACGTGTTTTTCTTGAAACAGTGTTTTTACAAATGTCGGGCACATCCCGTTCCACATTTTAACATGTTATTCTGTATGTATCGTATGAACTAGTATAAATTCAATCGTCCTTATTTTCTAAGTAAAGTTCTGGTCGATAATAGGGATTTTTCATAAATTTTATTTCATATGTCCACCATTTTGTTAATTTTTGTACGATATTAATAATCCTAGTCCATACCAGAGGCAGGCATGTACTCTTTCGAATGCCGTTGGGATTTTTGGAATCGGACGTTCCGGTAATCAGAAATCATGCTCGATTTCGAAACGAATGACTTTTCGTAAATTACAAACAACAACCACAAAATTATGTTAGTTAATTATACCCTTCACCTCACTTGATACAGGGTATTATGTCTTAGTGCATATGTTTGTAACAGGGAAACGGAATCGAGATAGACCCATGGTTCCTTTTGAAAATATGCATAGAATCGTAAATCTGAGTCGATTTACGATTCTGTATTTTTGTGAACAAAGTACAGGTCGCATTTATAATCCGATTTTGATGAAATTTAACACAGTTCACTTATTTAGCCCAAGGAAATTGGAGAAAATCGGTTCAGATTTAGATATATCTCCCATATATAGTTTCATCCGATTTTTTGTGAATGATACACCAGACTCCCAATATTTGTCCGATTGGGATAAAATTTTGCACAGAGTACTGAATTAGGTCGAGACTTATGTCTGCGAAGTTTTGTTAAAATCGGTTCAGATTTAGAATGAATCCATCTCAATGGTCCTCTAATGTTTCTATGTCTTATCTATCTACAGTATATTGTAGATATTAATATATCTTCTATGTACCAAAATGGTGAATGGTATCATGTAGTCGGCCCCGTCCGACTTTAAATTTTTCCTAACGGGTTTTCTTATCCTTTAAGGCTTCATGTGTTACAAGTCTTCAATGTACTGCAGTTCCAGTAAGAGAATACAGGCGTACATCGAAGTTGATTAATTCCTTTAGAAGATGCCAAACATGAACATGCACACGGTAACCTTTCTGGTTGGCAATAAGTATTCTGGATATGGATATTCCTTCTTGTTTGAGGAATTCTTGATGCAGTTACTAAATATTGCTGAAAAAATCATGCCAGTGAAGGCTTACATCGTCCTCTTGCTAATCATAGTCAGAATCCCCTGTTGAGTCCCAACCTGTAGATTGCGAAAAAGCTCAATACTCTCGTACCTTTAAGAACTGATTATGGCGTAACTAGAGTATCTGCATTAAAGTTCAGACATTGACTGCGACTCCGACTTCTATACATCGGTGGCATATATTATTATACCCTAAGCTGTATGACTAAGGAACAGTGAGCTGTTCAAAATTCTCACCTATTAGCAACTAAGTTTATAAAGTAAAAGGAAACCCCCTCGAAGGGCCGTCTTCCGTACAGCGTCGTTTGTACTGTCTGTATTTCCGGTTCACATTCAAGTCATCATTGCTGCCGAAAGGAAGGTATCTAGAGTAGTAGATTACACATTTCGAAAGACTATCCTATCATCATCTATTTCTATAGATAAATATATATTTTATCTTTAGCTTTCAAATGGTTGGGAACAGTTTATTTTTTTACAAATTCACAGCCAGGAGGCTTACAAAAGTATATCGAAGGAAATAAAGGGACCTTGTTGCATAATTGTTGCATAATTTACATAATTTACATAATTTACATTAAATCGGACGAAACTATATATGGTAGATATATCTAAGTCTGAACCGATTTCCACAAAACTTAGCGCACATCATTCTATACTCAATTCAGCACGTTATACCAAATTTCGTGCAAATCGAAGGATACAAAGGTACTTTGGTGCACTATTTACATAAAATCGGACAAAAATGTATATGGCAGCTATACCTAAATCTGAACCGATTTTTAATAGGGATTGTCCTTGGGCCAAATAAATTACCTGTGCCAAATTTTATGCAAATCGGATTATATGTGCAACCAATACTTTGTTTACAATTTAACATGGATAGACACACAGACGGATGGACGGACGGACATGAATAAATCGACTCAGAAAGTAATTCTATGCATATTCTCAAAAGGAAAAAGATATCTACTTAATTTCCTTTTGCCTGTTAGAAACATATGCACAATGACATAATACCCTGTACCACAGTGTGGTAAAAGGTATAAAAATGGATATGGAGACTACCGTATATAGCTCAAGCTCCAGACGTCTTGCTAGACATCATAGGGCTTGAGAAAGGTCGCTTGGGCTCACTTTGAAGTTATGATTATTATTAAAAATGTCGTTTATCGGTCCACCCTGGGCAATATGTCTCATATAACACTACCGGCTCATTTTTGTGCGATAGGCCAAATCTTTGGATATTCCATATGCTTCATATAAAATTTAAAAAACAAAACTTTGATACATATTGGTGTTTATTACCATCAGACTTGACCCATTTTTTTTTAAATTACTACACGGCGAACGATTTGGTTTGAACACAATTTATGTTCGAAAGAAATGTTACGATGAACTAAATTTGCATCAAATCAGTTACTTCGTTACATGTACACTCGCCAGGAATTTCAAATTCCAGTCTAGCTTAGTTAAATTGAATCGGAAATTACGAATTTCTTCCAGAAACGGTGTATTCTTGATAGTCTTTCAATACAATTGTAAGCATTTTTTGATGTATTTTCTAGGGAATATTTTGACATTTATTACAACATTGTATTGCATTGTGCTAATTGTAATAACCACAAATAATCGAAATGAAATCAACAAAAATGAATTATTTTTTTTTAAGTGGCTTATTCTAATATGTGTCAAACCTTCATTTATTTTATACAAAGGCGTGGATTTTTTAAAGAATTTATTTGAGGGACTACCAAGGCCAAAGGCGTGGATTTTTTAAAGAATTTATTTGAGGGACTACCAAGGCCAAAGGCGTGGATTTTTTAAAGAATTTATTTGAGGGACTACCAAGGCCAAAGGCGTGGATTTTTTAAAGAATTTATTTGAGGGACTACCAAGGCCAAAGGCGTGGATTTTTTAAAGAATTTATTTGAGGGACTACCAAGGCCAAAGGCGTGGATTTTTTAAAGAATTTATTTGAGGGACTACCAAGGCCAAAGGCGTGGATTTTTTAAAGAATTTATTTGAGGGACTACCAAGGCCAAAGGCGTGGATTTTTTAAAGAATTTATTTGAGGGACTACCAAGGCCAAAGGCGTGGATTTTTTAAAGTATTTATTTGAGGGACTACCAAGGCCAAAGGCGTGGATTTTTTAAAGAATTTATTTGAGGGACTACCAAGGCCAAAGGCGTGGATTTTTTAAAGAATTTATTTGAGGGACTACCAAGGCCAAAGGCGTGGATTTTTTAAAGAATTTATTTGAGGGACTACCAAGGCCAAAGGCGTGGATTTTTTAAATAATTTATTTGAGGGACTACCAAGGCCAAAAGCGTGGATTTTTTAAATAATTTATTTGAGGGACTACCAAGGCCAAAAGCGTGGATTTTTTAAAGAATTTATTTGAGGGACTACCAAGGCATTGTGCTAATTGTAATAACCACAAATAAACGAAATGAAATCAACAAAAATGAATTATTTTTTTTAAGTGGCTTATTCTAATATGTGTCAAACCTTCATTTATTTTATACATTAAATATATATTCCGATGTGTTTAACAACAATACTACTTTAAAACTTTAGCTGGTACCATTGACCCTATTACATTCATAGGAAATTTATAAACCACGTTCTTTCATTTAAGCCACAAACCAAACAAAATGTTTTTTTTTTTTTTTTAATGGACATTAACAACTGGCTATTGTCATTGTGTCGTTACAATGCAATTGCAGGAGGTCAAGTTGATGGGGTGACCAAACATAGGGTCTATTGTTGGTGCTTGAGGTACATTGAAAAATACCTCAAAATGATCAAAACTTCGAATTCTGTCTGATTAATATATAATCAATATAAAAATATATGAACGATTTATATACAAATAATAGACTTAGTGGAAAACATATTCTCATTTTAATTTTTATTAGCATCAACACAAAATGCAAATCGTTAATAGTTTCTATTACCACTGTAACTTTATAGATAGACGTTCGATGGAGTTCGTGACATAATTGTGACAATTGCATGAAGCCTTCATTCTCTCCTAATACTTTAAAACCAACTCAACCATTATGACACAATTGTACAAATACTACATACCTTTGTGTGTAGCCTACTATGGTACTAAGCAAATAAATAAACAAAAAACACTAAACTGACTACAATCGCTAATTACTCTGGTTGTTGTTACATCAACCATGCCGTTCAGAATACAGTTCGGTAATTACTAACTATTCTAATGCCAGCTAACGAATGTTTTACACATGAATGTAACGTTGTAATGTCACTTGTCACACAAATGGCCGAGGTCGGTAGGTTGTCACATTTCAGTGGAATTACGACTGCATTGGGGTGAAGTTGGAAAATATATTGAGTGGGACAGCAGTGTTGTCCATGACACAAAACACATCAGGTTGTTTTGTGTACAAACAATTTAGGCAATATATGGGAAAATTTACAACAATTTTGAACTGCCTAGGAATAAACTCATGATATACTCAGAGGCAACGACATGCTAATATTCTGAAACAGATTTTGGATTTGAGTAACCATTGTTTGGAGGATACACCAGAATGTGGACTTATATCCATAATATTTCTGATCGAATTTAGTTATTTGAAAAGTCTCCGCCATATTTCGCACAATGGCTGTAATTTGAAAATGTCGTGGATCAGAGGATACTTCTCATAATTGTAAAATAAACTCATTGGTATAGGCTTCAATGCTATTTAATGGGATGTTTTTCTAGTATTCTCCAGCAGGGTGTGTAATTTTCCATGGCCTACTGTCGAATCACTTTGTTCACTTCGATTGAGACACAGATTTTGTGGTCTGCGGGAATCAAAAAAATTTGATTAAAGTCTATGTATAAGAGTTTGCTCGTGATGGAGCACAACACACACAGTGCTATCGAAATGAAAATGCTTCAGGACGTGCGTTAATTTTTAATTTGTTAATAACATCAAACCTAAAGTCTGTCAGATATAGGTCCATGTTTTGAACCCCTCATAAAGTTCAACTTATATTTCTGTATTTTGAAGGTTACAAACGAATTTCATGGAAGTGGCTGTATATTTTGCATTTCGGGTTGTGGGAGGGAAAATATCGTTACAGAACTTTCATAATATCAGTTTCTGTTTGATATGACCGCACATAAAAATTCCGCCCAAATTTTGTTATATAGAAGATCTTGACCGCAATTTGGCCATCGGCTTTAGGGAAGGAGCAACAAATGTCTACAAAAAAGTGTCCATATAAGTTTGACATGTTTTGACATAATCTCGATATATAGGTCCTACCCCATTTTCAATATTTAGAAGGAAGGAGCAATAAATTTTTCCAAAACAATCCGATTTTCGTTAAAAGAAGACCCCCGATTTTTTTTAGTAATAATCCGGTAGTATTTAGTGGATCAAGTAGACCAAAATGTTTTTTTCATATGTTTTTCTGGCCACTCTAGAGGCTATAGTTATGACCCAAGCATCACGAAATTTTAAACGTATAAGCAGATCCATGATCCATGGAATAAGCATGATCCTTTGGATAATAATGGATCAATGTATCAAATGGACCCAGACTTTTGTATGAAAAAATGTCATTCTATGGTGTATATATTTATTCCTGAAGGATATTGATATAGTCGGAATTTAACAACCCTGATGTAAGAGTTATAAGTAATATATGCAGTCTAGCTATTCTGCTATTGTTTAGTATTGCCATTAACACACTAGAGGCTGTAAATTTCGTGCAAATCGATGTGAAATTTTACATCATGCTCCTGTTGTTCAAGTTCAGATGATATTGAAGGGATTAAATGTACCGAAAACTTTATTTTTGTTCCGATTTCTAATCTCTCTTGAGACCACTATTAAAACCCGAACATTTTACATGGGGAAGGCGATCTGGCTAATTAATTAGAATGGCGGTTTTCATAATGATCGGTCCATAAAGTTCCCTAATGTTGAAGTTCTAGCCTGAATGGCTGTTATTTGATATTTATTTTGTTGTCAGAGCATTAACATAGCCTCAATCTAAAAGTGACAAAAGATTTAAGATAACCGCCCAATTCTCGGTTTCAAAAAATGATGTTTTTATTTAATTCTAGCCTACACTAATGTCCTTAAATATTTCAGGTGAAAATCTCAAAAAAAAAACACTTGGAAATTATAGCCGATGTATTGTGGCAGCATCAAGCGACAGTAAGAGTGCTTCTCAAAATTTATACCCATATTTTTTTTCCAAACAGTGTTTTTAAAAAATTTCGGGTACGATAACTCAAAAACTATTAATCCGATCGATTTCCAATTTTGCGACGTTTCTCTGTGAGCTAGAACTAGAATAAATCCAATCGGTCAAGATCTTCCTTATTTTCTAATCGAAAAAGGGGAAATATTCAAAAAAATGAATCCCTTTTAGGAATTTTCAATGCACACTACATGGTGGAGGGAGGAAGTAGTACATATATTCATTATGTAAATATGTCGTAATTTCATCAAATATGCACCGACTATAAATAAACACTACATTAATTTTGATTTGTATTAATTTTAAAATGAAACTTGCGATCACCTCGTTCACATATCCAATGAGGAATGTGTCTCACCGCAAGACTTATTTTCTTTCCCTACTGGTTCCTTCAAAATGAAGTTGTATTTGTGCTTCCCAATAAATATATTTAGATTTAAGGGTACCCCCATTCTCGATTTTTTATTTTTATACCCTACACAACTATGTTGTCAGGGTATTATAGCTTTGTGCAGCCCCAAATGTTTGTAACGGAAAAGTCCTAGACCCACCTTTAAGTATACCGATCGTCATATCTCGACTAGCTGAGTCGATCTAGACATGTGTGTCCGTCCGTCCGTCCGTCCGTCTGTCCATTATAATTTGTAAACACGATACAGGCCACAGTTATGGACCAATCTTCACGAAATTTTGCATGTAGGATGGGTTCTGGCCAATGAAGACCCCTATTGTTTTTGGAAAAGATCGGTTAATATTTAGGGGATGAAATGGACCAAATACTAAATTTTTGTCGGTTTTTCTGGTCGCTCCAGCGGCCGCAATTATGGCCCAAACACCGCGAATTTTTGCATGGAGAAGGGGATCGGGCCAGAGAATAAGCATGCATGTTTTGATAAAGATCGGTCAATATTTAGCGGGTCAAATGGACCCTGACTTTTGTGTGAAAAATGACAAAATTTGTATTCTATGGCATATATATTTACTCCTGGAGGATGTAGACCCCAGGAGTTGATAGCATATCCAAGAGGAGTGGTTGGCCTTTAAATTGATACCAAATATAGTGATGTATCTACTCAGATGTGGGATACAGTCAAATATTTACAGGTGCTTACGTATTCAGATATTATTTAGTAACCCATTACCAGATTAGAGGGAGAAATATCGCGCTGATGGCTTTGAAATTGTTCATAAGGTTCCAGTTATGGTCAAGAACAACGCCTATAATTTTCGGTGATGATCAGATTAAAATTTTGGGATGAAATGGACGGAGAATATAATTTTTTGTGTGTTTTCGAGTAGAGTATAATCCAAAAATCACAACACAACCCACCGTGAAGGTAATCTGGACAAGTAATTAGAAGGACTGTACTGAATATTCGAAAATAGTAAGGAAGAGGTGTTGTTAACCTCTAATCGGACAAGAGGGGGCAAATATCACGAAATATTACTCAGACTCGGAATAAACATCCTCAGAAAGTTAGAGTTCGTGGTAGTTGTGTAGGGTATCGTATGGTCGGCCCCGTCCGACTATACTGCTCCGCTCACTGGTTAAGATTATAAATAGGTTGGTAAATGAATACCAATGCTTGTTAAGGTTTGTAACTTGGCACATATATATTTGAAGATTTAAAAAGGAAGAAAAATAATTTACCAAAATTTGTTGTTCTTGTTTTGTTTTTTTTTTTGGGTTCAAAGAGAAGTCCATATTTTCGATGGCGGGCATGATAACTCCTCACTGGAACATCGGAATCCGAAAATTCCAACGGTGTTAGAAATAGGACATGTCTGGCTCTCGTATGAACTAGGATTATGGACTTCGCACAACAATTAACAAAATGGCGGAACTTTGAATTTTTTTTTTGGAAAATCGCCTATTTTTTACCACAAACTAAGTTAAAAAATAAGGAAGATCTTCACCGATTGGCTTTATCCTAGTTCATACGAGAGCTACACACTCCCAGAGAAACGTGTCAAAATTTGAAACCGATTGGATTATTAGTTTTTGAGTTATCGTGCCCGCCATTCGTTTTGAGAAAAATGCGTTTAAAGTTTGAGAATCACTCTTGCCGTCACTAGATGCTGACACAATAAATCGGCTATATCTTCAAGAGTTCTTGAGATTTTCACTTGAAATTTTGTAGGAACATTCTAGAATTATAGAAAAATATTTTTTGACACCGAGAATGGGGGGTCCCTTAATGTAAACAATTTGGCATTATCTACCAAGTGCCTACGGAGCGTATAGGTAATCACAGAAAAACAAAGTAAACATTATTTCTTGTTAGTCATACGCCACCACATAACAAATCTTTAATTCCAAATTTTCTGTGAAATTGTTATTAACACATAAATATATAATAAATTCGAAGTTACATATGTTTATACATAAATTTAACAGAATGTACAAGTTTACAATATATTTATTGTTTGTAAAATCCAAATTGCCATATTTGCCATACATATTTAAGTTGCAGTTAAATGAAAAATCATAACAAATTACACATTTATATATAAATAACACACAATGGAGGATAAGGATTAATTTGTTATATTATACCTTTAAAAAATGTATTTAATTTTAACAAATAACTTTTTTACCACAATATATGAAATAGATTTTATTTAAAATTAAAAACGGATTGTTAATTTACAGAAATATTGCATTTATTTGCAACACTGTTCTTGTATATTTCATTTATTCTGATTTTTTTGTCTGAAAACATATTCAATGGCCGAAATTATTTTCATATTTTCCAGCAGAATAATTGTTTTTATCAAAAAACACACAACATGGATTTATCGTAGGATACAAAAAAGAAAAAAAAAACTTTTACATATTTGTTCATATATTATCAAATAGTTTTAAAAATGTGTATAAAAACAATAACATGTATATAGGTATTTAACAACAAGTAGATCCTCTAAGCAAACAGTTTTGGGAATTAAATGAATGGACTATTAAATTGCACTGACTATAAAATTGGAAATATGTTGCCATAATTTATTTTATATATTTTTAATGCTCAAAATATTGCAAATATTGTCGAATAATAATAAATTGTATCAAATTCATACATTATACCCATATATTGGTAACACCCGCATAATATGTGGGTATATGAATTTGATACAATTTTAGATATGAATTTTAGTATATCAGTATAGTCAATGTATGGCATTAATGTTAGTGGACTGCCGATAACTTCTAGTTCTATGAAAAATAACTCAAAAAATGTATACCACGAAATCGCAGAAGATATGTAGCAAAATCCATACATTACGACAATCCGCAGATTATATTAAAATTTGTAAGTCCCCTGGAGGAAATGTGGGTTATTGTATCGTTTTGTCGACTATTGTGGCAAGATGTGTCCATATTTTCAACAACTTATCTAAATATCATGTAATAAGAAGAATCATTTGTTATGTTAACTGCCAACTGAGCATGGTTTCGCTTCTTCTTATTATTCTTTGACTGGCTTACTACTGACCATGTCACTAGTTCATTCTCAATGACAAGCACATGTTAACTGTCAATGGTAAAATGCATTGTGTTGGCTATAGTCGGCCAATAGTATTGTTGACAATGTCAATAGTAAGTCAGTATGATTAACTGTAGACATTTTTTACAGGATACAGACTTATTACACTTGTATGACATTTCTGTTTTAAGTATGTGTGATATTTCAGAATTTTAAAGTTTTTTTCCATCATTGGATTTGTTAGGATATAATATTTTTAGAAAGAGGCATTTGATCTCTTAATATTGGAATTATTGTACTATACGATATCTGTGCAAAATTTTAAACATCCCGAATTCTATTTCGACTTCAAAAGATAGATGGAAATACAAACTTATTCCATATTTGCTTACCAAGTTTACAGTAATTTGCGATGGAGTTATAAAAAAAACAGCGTAATTTCGAACATAAGAAAATCATATCCACATATCCTTTTATATCCTCCACCACAAGGCAGAATTTGTCATTCCGTTTGCAGAATCTCAAAATATTCACCTGAGATCCCATAGAATATATATGTATATAAATTCCGTTTGCTTGTTAAACGATTGAGCATGCATATATTGGTTTGAAAATTTGCACAAACATTGCTTCTGCTCCTTGAAAATTTGATAGATCGGTTCACCTTTTAGGGTATGGTTTTGAACATAAACAGCTGTGATATCACTTGGTAGAAAATCTTCCTACTACGTATTCTAGATATTGGTAGCGTTTTTAGGGTATCGACCCATTGTCAGTATTTTTAATGTTTTAGCCACATATCATTTGGCATTTCGGGTTACTGGTGGAGTAAAAAACGTTTTTTGCGTAAAACTCCCTATAAAGGTCCAAGTTTTGATATAGACCTCATACATGAAGATTCAGCTTAATTTCGGTATTTCGGCATATTTTCGTTTAATTTTCGGCATATTGAAGAACCTATACCAGTTTTCAAATCAGAGTGTAATTTGAAGGTCTGATCAACAAATTAACCTTTATTTATGCATATATTTTCTAATTCTCCAAGCTCTCCTGTTTCGATTTTAATTTGATCTCATCAGTCGTTTCTTTTCATCGAAGAACCAGTAAGCAAAGTAGTAAAGTCGGACTGGGCCGACTATATGGTATATTGTACATATGTATCCTTACAATTGCAGGTCAATGTTCCCTCGAAGAAACATATACTCGTCTATCTTCAACCTTTGATAAATTTAATTTCATTCAGGCAGATTTAGAGTAGTCTGATTACCATTCAGTACGCTATGCTAAATTTCGGGCAAATCGAAGTATATAATATATATACATCTAAATCTGAACCGATTTTCACGAAACTTAACACACATCATAATAGACTCAACAGTACGTTAAGCCAAACTTCGTGCAAATCGAAAGATATATATGTACTTTGGTGCACCATTTACCTTAAATCGGACGAAAATATATATGGGAGCTATATCTAAATCTGAACCGATTTTTCCCAATTTCAATAGGATTAGTCCTTGGGCCATATAAATGAGCTGTGCCGAATTTCATCCAATTCGGATCACAAATTCGACTTTTACTTTGTTTCCTATTTAACATTGACAGACAGATGGATGGACATGCATAAATCGACTCAGAAAGTGATTCTATGCATATTCTAACAAGGAACCATGTGTCTATCCTTTTGCCTGTTACAAACATATCACTCTGTGGTGAAGAATATAAATATGTATTATAAGTGTGGGAAAGGTGTGATATTGTTTGTAAATGCCGTGTTAACCTCGAAGTGAGGCTCCAACGAAATTCTCATGCAGTTCATGTCGTTGGTCACCTAAGTACTTCGCTTTGTTATAAGAGACATTTGGGTATGAAAGGTTCTTTGTATAGAAGCAATAGCTTCTGGGGAGAATATCCCAACAAAAAACTAAGGGAACTGATGAGGATCAGTGGCGTGATCCGAAACTATAGTCTTCCCTGCCTTACCCCTCGGCAAACAATGCCATACATTCCCCACTAATAAATAGTTGTTTTTTTTATAAAAACAACAAACTGGGATTCAGCCTGACTATTTTGCAAAAACAAAATACAAATGGTATCCCAAATAAACCGCCAACACTACTGAAATATTATAAAAAACATATTTTACATGTGTTTAGTTACGTTTAATAAACGAAAACCAAGGTGAAAACCCCACATATTTATTTGCATGACCAAATTGATAAATGCATATTGTATAAAATTAGGTGGACTACAAATATCTTACAACATCAGCTCAGGTTCCTATAAACACGGAATCTTTAATAAGTTTTGAATCTTATAATTTTATGTATTGAATCCGTGCTAGATATTAACTTCCATAAGTTTACTCATGCACATACAACTATTTCTCTATTCTAAGTCCTCCCACGTGACGACGATTAAATTCAACAGCCAGTTGTTTAGCTCAGAATTATTCCACACCACACATATATAAATATGTATGGTACAATGACCACGTGCGGTTATGAGCATGACGAGTATGGCCGGCCAAACTTTCTGTCCATTCTGCATGCAAATTTTTATTTACATATTTAAAACAACACATAAAACTACTTTAGCAAAGAACTATTAACAAACACCTATTTAAATTTATTTAATGCAACTTATACACGGTCCACAACAACGACAACACTTTACAGCATGTTCATGAACAACTATATGGTCATGTTGTACAATACTCAAACCCATTATTAACTTTCAGCATTGCAATACACATTTAGTTTGGTATCAGCCATAAATGTGTTTTGAGTTTTTTCTTTATAGTTTTCCAAAAAAAACTTTAGTACATGTTGTTGGCGAGATTTGTATTATTTCAATTGTTATTCGCACACACACACGTGTATAGTGGTTCTTAGTTCCAGTACCATTATTTGCTTTGTTTTGTTCTTCGATATGAGTACATACAGATTTGAGTTTTCAAATTGATTGTGTTGGTTTTTGGATTTGTGGAAATGTACGCTATATTGGAATTGATTTGAAATAGCAATGGAAAAGTATATCAAACAATTTCAATAACAAAAACTCGGATAAGAAAAACACATATTGAACAACCCCAATGAGTAAAAAGGAGTTTTTTTAGAGAAGCTGGGATTGTGGTTTAAAATTTCCCAAAAATTCACAATTTAAATATTAAATCCGCATTATTTCCCAATGAGAAAATTCCATTGCAATTTTTGTCGCATCTGTCAATACAGATACAAGGGCTGCAACAACAATAACCACCGAAAAAATTTCATCTATTTATTATTGCATTATTTTGGTTTTTTGTTTTCACTGCCAAGCTGCTGCAAAGTTGCATGCCTGAAGCTTTGTAAATATTTTTTTTTCATTCTATTTTTTGTGAATGTTTGCAATTTTGCAACTAATTAGTTTTATGGCTTTTAGCGAAACAATTTGCAAATTAAAAAAGTTATCAAATACCGCGATAAATTGTCGACATAACTGAAAAATTGTTTGTTAGAATAAATTCAAATGGTTAGATATAATGGGAAGGATAGTTTTACAACATTCAAATTCGAACATCGTCTATTTGAGGGTGTAAAAATATTTTACAAAAAAAAAAAAATTAATTATGAATCAAAGACTAGCCACCGTTTTCGAACATCGTTTACTTGAGTGCGTAATGAAATTGTTCAAAAAAATAAAATATGAATTTAATAAAAATTTAATTTTTTTAAAGAATATTTTTTTCAAAGGCCATCCATACAAGGGGTGGATTTTTTAAAGAATATTTTTTTTTCAAAGGCTCTCCATACAAGGCGTGGATTTTTTAAAGAATATTTTTTCAAGGGTAGGCCATCCATACAAGGGGCGTGTAGTTTTTAAAGAATGTTTTTTTCAAGGGCTTTGTATGGGCGTGGATTTTTTAAAGGATATTTCTTCAAGGGCCATCCAGACAAGGCGTGGATTTTTTAAAGAATATTTTTTCAAGGGCCATCCATACAAGGTGTGGATTTTTTAAAGAATATTTTTTCAACGATCTATATAAGGGCCATCCAGACATAGCGTGGATT
>NW_026882451.1:0-39360 GCF_032173495.1 Musca vetustissima
ATTCTACTGGTTCAGTCGTATTGCTATTTTGAGAATTTAAATCTTTTTTTCTCGCGTATTTTTCATAACATGAGTTTTCTCCTAGATTTTTGATATTTTGTTTGTCATCCACATGGCGGAGGGTATAAGAAATTCCGCCATTTTTACTTGTTTTCATTATTCATTATTTTCTGATAAAATAATTTTTGCGATACCCCCAACTATGTACTTACCAAATTGTCGTAGCATAAATTAATTTTGAAATAAAACACTATTTGTTTTTATCACATCTATATAAACACTTTATTGAACAGATATCTGAGATACTTTTATATTTCTGTAGTATTTTCATAAATTTTTTTTAAGTTGTTTCTTTTTTTTTTGTATACAATACAATAAAAAATCTAAAAATGTTACAAAATAAATGTCTCATTAAAATCATGTGTTTTTTTATTTTTGTTGTAATATGTCTTGGTAATACTTTTATGTTTGTTTGGTTGTTGTTTATGATAAAAACATAAAATGGCATCTAAAAAATATACATACGTATATTCATATACATACAGTTATACATTGTTACATATATAATTTTTATTTTATTATACCCTCCACCATAGTATGGAGGGTATATTAGTTTTGTTTTTCCGTTTGTAACGCATCGAAATAATCATTTCCGACCCTATAAAGTATATATATTCTTGATCAGCGTAAAATTCTATGACGATCTAAGCATGTCCGTCTGTCCGTCTGTCCGTCTGTCTGTTGTAATCACTCTAGCGTCTAAACGAATTGAGATAGAGCCCCAAAATTTTGCATAGAGTCGTCTTTTGTCTGCAGGCAGGTCAAGTTCGATGATGGGCTATATCGGTCCACGTTTAGGCATAGCCCCCATATGAGGGTACCTCCAATTTTTCGGTATTTTGAAGTTCTTAAGCGTGTTTTCCAACCGAATTCGCTGAAATTTGGTACATTGGGTTCTTATTAGGTACTAAATGCCTCCACAAAAAATTATTAGTGTAGGTCCACTTTTTCTGGAAGCCCCCATATAACGGTACCCCCTAATTTTCGGTATTTTGAGGTTCTTAAGCGCGTTTTTCAACCGAATTCGCTGAAATTTGGTACATTGGGTTCTTATTGGGTACCAAATGTCCCTGCTAAAAATTATATATATAGGTCCACTTTTTCTGGTAGCCCCCATATAAGGGTACCTCCCCATATCCAGTTTTTGGGGGGTTCTGACCGTATTTTTTCACCGAATTGGCTGAAATTCGGTACTTTGAGTTCTTATTGGGTAGCAAATCTTTGTACTAAATTATAAATATAGGTCAATTTTTTCGGGTAGCCCCCATATAAGGGTACCCCCCAATATTCGGTATTTTAGGGATCTTGAGCGCGGTTTTCAACCGAATTCGCTGAAATTTGGTACATGGGGTTCTTATTGGGTACCACATTTCCCCTCTAAAAATTATAAATATAGGTCCACTTTTTCTGGTAGCCCCCATATAAGGGTACCTCCCAATTTCCAGTTTTTGGGGGGTTTTGACCGGATTTTTTCACCTAATTGACTGTAATTTAGTAATTTGAGTTCTTATTGGGTAGCAAAACTCTTCACAGAAAATTATAAATATAGGTCAATTTTTTCGGGTAGCCCCCATATAAGGGTACCCCCAATTTTCGATATTTTGAGGTTCTTGAGCGCGTTTTTCAACCGAATTCGCTGAAATTTGGTAATTTGTAGTCGTATATGGTAATAAATCTCCCCACCAAAAATTATATAAAAATTGCCGAAGTTTGTATTTAATGTACATAATGGTTTACATAAATCGGTATTATCGGTATGTGCTCACTTTTTGGTATGTTCCCTATATTTTCATTGCATGTATCTGTGAGTATAACTATGGTGGAGGGTATCCAAAGTTCGGCCTTTTTCACTTGTTTTAATTTATTTTTTTCAATTTTTGTTTTTTTTTTTTTTGTTTTGTCCTTTTGAGAGTTAGGTGTATATGTATTAAATTATATTCTATATTAGAGTCTGTATATAATGTGTATACACTAATTATGCCTATATATTTATGTATGTAAATATGGATTCTCTGTTATATTCGTAATAATAAATAGTCCAACAAATTCTGACTATTCTCTGGATGGAGAAAGTTTACAAGTATATATATATATAATGTGAAAGAAAACCAACGAATATATTCATTCCTTCATTCAATATCATTCTAATAGAAATATTATTATTTTTTTTTCTTTGTATGTTTGTCATTTATTTTCATTTTTATCATGTTTCAGTATAAAGCTTTATTTGTTTTATTTTTTTCCTGTGGCTGTCAATATCAATATCTGTCGATATCTAATAATTAAATTTGGGATTTTTATTTCTAACGTTTTTTTCTTCATTTTTCATTATAAGAGTTTTGGCTCTATCTCTTATTCTTATTTATTTATTAAAATGAGTATCATAAAATATATGAGTTCAATTTTTTTATACACATGCATTGATATGAACAGGGTGACCTAAAATAAAAAAAACAAATTGAACCATATTATATTATTATTAGAAATCATATTTCTCGAAATTATTACAAACAAATATCAAAAAAATATATATAAAAAAATGTTTCATTAATTTGTGAACACCCTGTAAACATACATGTTAAATATTCCTTATTTCTTTATTAATACACTGTAATTCGATATTTTTCAATGGGCCCATACATAACTATGTATGAGTTGTCAATATTTCATATCTAATTTGTATATAAATGACCCATTTGTATATACATACATACTAATGTTCATTTAATATCATCAAAAAATATATATGTATGTGCATACATAAAAAAGTATAGATATTTATGGTCATGGTCATTTAATTGAATTAAACAAATAATGATTATTATTCGAAACTTCATTTTATTTAATTAATTATTATTCGAGTGATGCTCAATCTGGCGTATCAAAGAAATGATGCATAAGCAAATACTCAATATAATTGATAATGAATTAAATTATCCATTATATGTGAAAATCTAACAGCATGACATTATTTTTGTCATTTAAGACAAAACAACAAACTTTAATGATGAAAAGGATTCGATAATAAAGAAGACAACCCTTCACCAAATGGGGTGCTCCTAAAATTCTTTAAGTCGATACGGACATTTATATGGAGGCATTGTTATGGTGTTATGTGGTCAGGCCCCGAGCAAATGGGTCTCCAAATTAGAGTTTTAAACGGGACTGTTTTAAATTATTATTTATTCACCAGTCAAGTCATTCTGCAACCGACACTAAATTTTTCATTTGATCAGATATAGAAGCTATATCTAAATCTGAACCGATATCAGGAAACTTAACACACATCATTCACACAGCGGTGCCAAATTTCGGGCAAACCGAAATATATTAAGGGTCTTTGGTACACCATTTACTTTAAATCGGACGAAAATATATATGGGAGCTATATCTAAATCTGAACCGATTTTCACGAAACTTAACACACATCATTCTAGACCTAATTCATTACGATGCGCCAAATTTCGTGCAAATCAAAAGATATATAGGGACTTTGGTGCACCATTTACATTAAATCGGACGAAAATATATATGGGAGCTATATTTAAATCTGAACCGATTTTCACGAAACTTAGCACACAGCACTCTAGACTTCATTCCGTACGTCATGTCAAATTTCGTGCAAATCGAAATATATATAGGGACTTTGGTGCACCATTTACATTAAATCGGACGAAAATATATATGGGAGCTATATCTTAATCTCGACCGATTTTTTCGAAACTTAACACACACCATTCTATACCTTATTTATTACGCTGTATTAAAGTTCGTGCAAATCGAAAGATATATAGGGACTTTGGTGCACCATTTACATTAAATCGGACGAAAATATATATGGGAGCTATATCTAAATCTGAACCGATTTTCAGGAAATTTAACAAACATCATTCTAGACCTAATTCTTATCGCTGTGCCAAATTTCGTGCAAATCGAAATATATATAGGGTCTTTGGTGCACCATTTACATTAAATCGGACGAAAATATATGTGGGAGCTATATCAAAATCTGAACCGATTTTCAGGAATCTTAACACACATCATTATATACCTAATTCATTGCCCTGTGCTAAATTTCGTGCAAATCGAAAGATATATAGGGACTTTGCACCATTTACATTAAATGCACCATTTACATTAAATCGGACGAAAATATATATGGGAGCTATATCTAAATCTGAACCGATTTTCGGGAAACTTAACACACATCATTCTAGACCTAATTCATTAAGCTGTGCCAAATTTTGTGCAAATCGAGAGATATATAGGGACTTTGGTGCACCATTTACATTAAATCGGACGAATATATATATGGGAGCTATATCTAAATCTGAACCGATTTTTCTCAATTTCAATAGGGTTCGTCCTTGGGCCAAATAAGTGACCTATGCCAAATTTCATCCAATTCGGATCATAAATGCGACCTGTACTTTGTTTACAATTTAACATGGACAGACAGACAGACGGACGGACAAACGGACATGCGTAAATCGACTCAGAAAGGGATTCTATGCATATTCTCGAAAGGAACCATGTTTCTATCTCGATTATTTTTGCCTGTTACAAACATATGCACAAAGACATAATACCCTGTACCACAGTGTGGTGAATGGTATAAAAAGAAGCGGAACTTTTATGTGTGGTCCTATGGGTGAGGTGAAATAACTGCAACCAATTTCAGACAGCTGTCATTTCTAAGTCACTCGTCCAAGAGCTGTTAAAATTTATCTAGTGACAGCTCATTATATTGTTTACAAGTGTACAAAGGCATTTAGGTGAGAATTTTCCAGAAAAGAGTTATACGTGATGGAATTCAAGCGTGATAGTGTGATTTCTTTATATTTGGCTGGAAAACCACAAATCACTATCGTTAGAGCACTGTGAATAAATCTTTTGTGTCTCGTACCATCGCTCGTTACAGTTATACTGGTAGCGTAGCCCGACATCAATGACCAAGAAATGGTTCGAAATGTAAAGAAGCGACTTGATCGAAAATGGCTCGTGAGCTAAACATGTCGCAATATTCCATTCGACAAATATGATAAATGAGCTCGGGGTAAAGCCATTGAAATTCCAAAAAGTGTAATAACTTAGACCGAAACCAAAAGAAAATAGACTCAAAAGAGCTAAACAGTTGTTTCGCTTGACCGAAATTGGCGAACTGCAGAATTGGAAAGCAAGGTTGGCACTAAAAAATACCAAAGTGTCAATCACCACAAGCAAGCGCTTCGACGGGAATGGCGAAAATATCACAGAGCAACGTGTGACCAGTTCGAACAGCTTTCCAAAGGTGACCAGTTCGAGCAAATCTAAAATTTGATGCTATCTATTTTCGACATTTTTTGCTTTCATTCAATAAAATTAAAAAAAAAAAAAAATTTACAAATTATTGACTTGTTGCTGTATTTTTTATCTCACCCTGTATATATCGCACACATTTATATATAAGTCAGCCTTCCAAAACCCTTTATATTAAATAAATGCAGTCCCATTGGTTCTAAAAAGCGGCTAAAGTCTTTGAATTCTTACCGAGACTTTAAATCTATACCAAACCATAAACTGACATTGGTCATTTCTATTAGAAAGGAAAAGAATTTTATAAATCAAACTAGGGCGCCAAAATACCGAATAATATGTGTACTTGGAAACTTCGACCAGTATTGATCATTTTTGGTACGGACATTTTCTACTCAACGACAATCCAAAATATAAAATTACAGTAAATTTAGTTGAAGTACGTGTCCAATCTCCCCAAATTACTGAAAACTGGGATGTAGCGTTACATGGGGATTCCCAAAAAAAGTGAACCAATATTGTTAATGACACTCCACCAGAAATTAAATGAAATTCGGTTTTAAAACTTGACCAAAGCCTCCGAAATACCTAATAATGTGTGTACCCTATATGAATGAAACTTGGGCCAATATTAATCATTTTTTGGTAGGGTCATTTTCTACTGAATGAGAACCTAAAATATTACATTTCTTCCAAATTGGTTGAAACGTATACAATTTTAACCATTCGGTTGGGATTGTTGTTTGTATCAGCACTTGTTGGATATTTTGTATTTAGCGTTTATATCGAAATAATTTGGAAAATGCATATGCGAATTTTGTAACACCAATGCTGAGGTCAGTAAGAGTGCCTGAAATAAAGAAACAGTGGAAAGCAAAACTAGTCACAATCCAATGAGTGGAAAGCAGTCGGCAGTTGTAAGCAACACAAACAGAAATCAAATAAATGGTTGCAAAAATAACAACCACCAAATAAGGAGAGAGGCGGAGAACGATACCAAAACACAGCCGAGCAATGACTTGTGGTTGTGGAATAAATTTCTTTTTTGTCAAAAGAGAGAGAGAGAGAGAGTGTGTGTGTGAAAATTTTGGCACAAGTAGTGGTAAAGCATAGCGAAATATGAAAGAAGTTGTGATATTAATGAAACATTTACCTTTAAAAACCAGTCGGACGGGACCAACGATATGATACCCTACACAGCTACCACTAAAATCTAAGTTTCTACGGATCTATAAGTCCTTCAATAGTAAATATATACGCTCCAGAATACAATTTTTAATCTGACGACAAAATAAGTTAACCACGCATAGGGCTCATACGCATGGATCGCCTGTGAGGATCTTATAAACATCGTTCATATTTATTTACTCCAAACGACGCGGGATCCAACCAAAAAAACATGTTTTAACGGCCACATTTTTTATAACCTACACAACTATGCTGTAAAGGTTTTATAGCATTGTGTGGCCCCAAGAGTTTGCAACGCCTCGGAATATTTGCCCTAGACCCACCTTTCAATAAACCAAACATCATACCAGAACCCATCTTTACTTGGGTGTCCGTCCGTCTGTCCATTATAAGTTACAAACTCACCATGTAAGTCCGATTCCGGCCAATGAAGTCAATTTTAATTTCAGATTAAGGCCCGTGCTGTGTTTTGTTTGGTGCATTCAGTTGTGAGTTACAGGGTGTTAAAAATGGAAGTGAACAAATAGAAAATTCAGTACCTTATACAATTTTTCTTTGACAAAGCCGGAAATTCAAGCCAAGCGGCTAAAATTGTGAATGGTGTTTATGGTTTCGATACTGTAACAGCCAATTATGTGCAATTTTTGATTTGGTAGATTCTGTTCAGGTAGGTCGTCGAAAATGTCGATAAAATCGGAGAAATGATCAAAGTTGACCGGCATGTTAGCAATCGTAACATCGCCCAGGAGCTAAAAATCCACCATAACTGTTTTAAACCATTTACAGAAAAAATAAAAATGGATTTATTTTTCCCCAACTTAATATCTATCGCATATTTAATATCATACGATTGCATGTTAATTGTCCTCCAAAGATCCTATACTTGTCCTATCGATAGGATATTGTTGGCATGCAAAGTTTGTTCTAAATCGGTATATGAATTACTCTAGGTTTCTCAAGAAATATATATTAGGAAAACCTCGTGCGTATACAAATTGTTGTCCCTTCCGGTGTTTAACATATAGCCGTTGTTTGTCAGGATAGGTATCCTTACAAAAGATTTTAAAGATTTCATATAGCTCACCTGTTGTATTGGGGTTTTTTTGAGGATCCGCCATAATTTTCAATTGAAGTAAAAGAAACTTGGCATTTGGGGTTTTCAGAACTCAAATTATATCGATTCCAAATATAAATACTGTAAATTATTAAAATGAGTCCAACTTGAACTTCCACAAATTTACTAATTTTACAAGTTCCTGAACTCGCAAAACTAGTAAATTTGTTAACCAAATTTAAAAAACGCACAAAAACCAAATGACTTTCTCTTTCTGAACTGTTTACTAAATGGTAACTGGGTATGCCAACTTCTGATTGACTGTTGTTTTGATTTTGAAGTACAGTGAACTCTCGATAATGTCAACCATATTTTCGAATTTGTTCACATTTACGATTCGACTGGCACATTTACCGCTAATTCCCCGATTTGTTCAATTTTTAATGTATTGCCAACTTATTTTGACATTTCTACTAGTATTTCGTTCCAGAGCTTTTCTTATTATTTTTATTCTGATAGTGATTTTGACTTTTACTATTAAAAAAGTATTGGAACTGACAAATAGTGTTTCAAATATAATTTTATACAAAAATATTTGTTATAAAATTATCTAGCTCTCAAAAATCAATAAAATTAATATTACCAACCGTAATTTACTTCTAATTAACACACACGAAAACCAAAGAGTTTACCTCGTAACCACAGCTATGCCAGTTAGGCCACTTTTTCCACTGTCAACAATTGTCATAACCTTTAAAAGCAACAATATTTCAATCTTTATAAATACTTTAAGATATTCAATAGAAAATAGATTTGGCCCTTTATTTTTTTAATGTACACCTACAAAAAATACTTTCAAAACACTCAACTCAACATTTCTTTTATAATCCGATTCAATTCAAATTATGATCAATTATTGCCTGTATCCGATGTATGCACTCTTTTTGGCGAGCCAATGTATTATCGATTAACTGTTCGATAAAATGACTTAAATTGTTGGTGGTGGCATTGACCGATACATCTTGGGTACATGATATGTAACGACTGTAGATATCTGTGTTAAGGGAACTTGAGCGAATGGCATCATCGCCTTGTTGTAATTTACTGAGATTTTGAGCTGAGGCTAATAGTTTCGATTTGACTTTTTGATGGGCATGTAATTCCTGTAGATACATATAATCAGTGCTGGAAATGTCGATGGTATGTTCGCTGGTAACATCTTTGCTGGGGTCCGAAGCGACATTGGGCGGTTTCTTTGTCAGCAGCATTCGTATGTGATTTTTACGTTCCGATACAAAATTGCCCAATAGGTAGCCTAAAGGAAAGAAATAAATGCAATTATATATTATTTTATCCACCGCCTCCCCTTGTCTTTCTCCAATTCCCCCATCACACTCTTACCTGATATTAGTGTAAAGAATGCTATTGTCAATACCAGACTAATGCAGGTCCTTTTTGTAACATATTCGCGATACTCGGAGGAAGAATTGGCACGCACTGCAGTTTCATAGCTTAGCACTTGATGCATTTTATTACTGTTGTTGTTATTGTGTTTGTCCTTAATGTTTCTGTTGTTGTTGTTGTTGTCAGCTTAAGTAAAAGTTGTTTGTTCGTTCGTCTTCTTCACCTTCGTTATTATATTTTTTCAAGTGAATTATGATGTGGAAGTTTCCATTTTCAAGTTGTTTTCTTTATTCCTCAGCATTAACGTTGTTATGAACATTTTAAAAAAGTTTGACTTGGGTTTTCTTTTTTTTTTTCGTCTTCCTCCTCTTCAAGTACTATAGTGTGTTCCTTGACACGGCAAATAAGCTGGAAATATGACAGAAAGAAGAAGCCGATGCGGAAAAAGATCATGTTATTAATTTAGAAAAACTTAATGTTATGCAAATATTTTCTATATAAATATTAGTGGGGGAGGGGAATATTTACAGTCAACACCAAAAAAGGAATTTTAAAGAAAATTAGCTCTAATTATGATATTTTGGATACTGATGGGGTAGAAAATCTTCTTAGCAAAAAATATATATATCTTGACCAACGTTTCGGGATGGGATAGGGGAGAGGGGGGCACCTTTGAACACTTTTTTCTTTCAAGCCTTATAAAATTTTTTATTTTATAATTTTTGGTTTCTTATAAATTGTAACTAATAGGTACATATGTAACCTTTAAAATGAATATACATATGACATACTTTAAGCTTGATAAATATATTTTATTACTGTTTTAATGGACGAAGTCAAAGTGTTCAAAACTGCCCCCCCCCCCCAGGGGGGCAGCTTTGAACAAGAGTTACCATTTTTGAACGACATGGTTTTTTACAGTATTTATGTTCAAATATGTATGTATTTTATTCATACATATCAAAAATGCATTTATTCATTAAAAAATATATAAAAAAATTTCAAAATTTAAAAAATTTAGATCAAAATTTATTAAAACATAAAATGACTTAAAAAAAAATTAATATGGTGAAAAATACAGTTAATCGTAATCTTATTAGCCCATTTAAATTTTGAGAAATCGAAGCCAAAAGTTAAACACTCCGTTTTTTAACTCGAGTTTAATGGGCATGTTCAAAGGTGCCCCACCCATGGCATTTTACGGAAATTTATAATAACTTTTTTTGTAATAAATATATATGAAAGAAATTACATTAGTTATGTTTGAAATGATTATTGGAATGCAAAAAATTTGTTTGACAAAAGAAAACCATCACAGAATTCTTCCTGCGCCCTTACAACCAAATGAATAAAAGTTTACAAAGACACTGCGAAAACATGGTCACCCATGCACAATTTGTCGACAACTGAAAAGGCAAGCCAAAGTGGTTTACGCAGATAGAGAACAAGATTGCCATATACAAAAATGTGGTTGCGGGTCGGAAAAATTTTAAACCAAGATTTTATGAGCGCTGTTCAAAGGTGCCCCACGTTCAAAGGTGCCCCCCTCTCCCCTATAACTCTCTTCTTACAAAATGTTCCTCCGCGTGGATTTGAACCAAGGACCATTGGGTTTGTAGTCTGTCACACTATTTAGAAAACACTGTAACAACAAGTGATGTTTATGCGGAAATTAACGTAAACGATAGGTGTATGGAGAAGCTCACATATATCGAGGAAAGCCTACCTGGCTTGTAGCTCACACCACCATTTAAAAGCTACAGATATTCATAAGAATATGCCTCAGGATCATATGCGGAATATTCTCCCACAACTCCATAAGAAATGTAGAGCTGTGGGGCATAACGCACTAGGAACCCATCCAGACTAATTAAAGAGAAACCTGACTTGTATCTCACACCAACACAAAAAAGCTGCAGATATGCATAAGAATATGCCTCAGGATCATATGCGGAATATTCTCCCCCAAAACAACAAGTAATGCAGAGCTGTGGGGTCTAACACACCAGGAAACCATCCTGATTAACCGTAAAAAAGGAGATGGATTTAACACACCTTATTCGAAGATGTATAAAATCGATTCGGCTATAGGACAGTGAACCCTAACTTGTATCTAACACACCACACAAAATCTCAAAGATATTCATAAGAAGATACCTCAGGATCATATGCAAAATATGTTGCCCCAACACCATATGTAATGTAGAGCTATGGGGCCTAACACACCAGGAACCCATCCAGATTTATCAAATGATATTCATATATTATATTGAAGAAGTTATATTCATATGAAGATGTATGAAACCGATTCGGCTATAGGACAGTGAAACCTGTCTTGTGTCTAACACACCACATATATGCCTCAGGATCATGTTGCCCCAACATACGAAATATGTTGCCCCAACACCATAAGTAATGAGATCCTGATTGATCATAGGATATGGAGATGGAATGGTCATACTTTAAGAAAAAATTTTCCATAACATAACCAGAATTGCTCTTGAATTGAATACCCAAAGATCAGGAAACCGAGGTCGAGGCAGAAATACAGTCGGCGACAAATAATAACAAAAAATCTCTGACAGTGACAAATACCATGAAAATCTAACATTCGGCGGTCCTATATTCAGAGCCTGGGTAATATTTCGCAATATTTACACCGTCTTGACCAATTATAGGTCAACTGCTCCGCTTTCTAATACCAACATATTTCACAAATTTTGTATTCCCGAGGTGAATATTTGCGCCAAAAAAATTAGACACTTTAAATTTTGACTGATTTGACCTTCAATAGATTTGAAAGTCTGCCACTCCTCTTGGATATACTATCAACTTATCGATTCTATGTTCTTCAGGAGTAAATACATACGCACCAGAACACAATTTGTAATTTTTCACGTAAAAGTCTGGGTTCATGTAACCTGCTAAATACTGAGCGACCTTCATCAAAGCAGTCATGCTCATTATTTGGCCAGATCCCTTCCTGGTGAAAACTTTCGTGGTGTTCGAGTCATAATATGTGGCCTCAAGAGCGTCCATAAAAACAGACAAAAATAAATTTGTTGGTCCATTTCATTCTCTAAATATTAATAGATCATTGCCAAAATTAATAGGGGTATTCTTTGACCAGAACCTGTTCTACATGCAAAATTTCGTGACGATTGGTTCATAGTTATGGCCTGTATAGCGTCTACATACGGACACACATGTCTAAATCGACTCTGCTATTCGACGACGATCGAAAAAGGTGGGTCTAGGATCGATATTTCACGGTGATGAAAATTCATGGGCCCACTATATATACCTGATATCGTAGTTGTGTAGGGTATAATAACGTGGGGCGATGTAAATACAACGGCAAAGGTAAGACGGCTATAATCTGTGGCAGCCCTATGATCCCAACAGTAGTGACAAGAAAAAAGTTTCGGGGTAGTCCTTATATTGGGATCCCCATTTTTCGGTATTTTGAGAGCTTTGGGTACGTTTTTAAACCGAATTGGCTTCATTTTGCTATTCTTTGTTTTTATTGAGTTTTAAATTTTTTTACCGAAATTATAAAGTCACGTTTTGGTATAACACCTACATAACGGCACAGTTCCTCCATTTTCATACGAAATGGATTTAATTTGACGTTTTTGGTATATATTGGAATTTCGGCTTTTAGAAGGTTGGAAAATATCTATCAAAAATTGTGTCACGGTCCCCATCTCATTTTCGGTATTTTGAAAGTTTTTGTCGTATTTCCCCCCACCGAAGTGGTTATAATTTGCCATACCAGTTATATTAAATACGGGATCATATTTTAATAAAGATATGAACTCTTAATCCAAAAATCACACTCGTAGAACAATGATGCCACGCCGGTAGTTCTCTGGATTTTTCCCGAAAATTGCACATATCTATACATATCAGAGGAACCGAACTCGAGATTACAGTCATTTATATGGAGGTTATGTCTCAACATTGACCTACATTTAAATTTGTCTACAAGGAGGGGTAATATCCTCTTAAAACTTGAAATACCTAATTACAGCGTCTTTGAATGGAAAATAAGGCTAGGGTCCTCAAAAATCGGCCGAAGCGTTACGCCATTGAACACTTTTTTCAGGAAGTTATTATAGCCTACACAACTATGTTGTCAGGGTGTTATAGCTTTGTGCAGTCCCAAGAGTTTGTAACGCCGTGAAATATTGGCCCTAGACCCACCTTTAAGTATGCCAATCACAGTCATATCCCGACTATCTGAATCGATCTAGACATGTGTGACCTTCCGTCCGTTTTACCATTATAATTTGCTATACCTAAATACTTACAGAGATCTACCTATTTTGATATTCTTTAGTACTAGCATTACCAAGCTAAAGGGCATACATTACGTCTCGATGGCAAGGAAATTTAGCTTGAGTTGCCGGTTATGGTCAAGGTCAACGCCTACAATTTTCGCTAGTGATCAGATGATATTTAGGGTATAAAATTGACCGAAACCTTTTATTATTATTGTTGTCTGCTTTTTTAGTCGACGCGATAGAGACAATGTCAAAAAACGACAGTTGTGCTTCTTATGTCACAGGTGACGAATCATCGATCTATGAGCCTGAAACAAACAAACAGTCGTCCATGTGGGTAATCGTGGAAGAAAAAATTCCACGCAAATGGTTCCATGTTTCTTAGTCAAAACAAGTCATTTGGAGACTTTTCCGCTTTAGCTACGTAAGATGATCAATTCTGAGTGATAAACCACAATTTTACACCTGAAAATGTAGAAGAAAATCGAAAAACGAACAGCAATCTTCCGTATTTGTTACCGAAGTCGAGCCAAATTCAATGAACTTTGTTCGTGGAAGAGGCACTTCGAGGCAAATGATTGAATGTTTCTTCATAAAAACTGCTTATTTGGCAACTGTTCCTTGTAAGCTTCGTAGGAATGCTAAACCTCAATTTGCTTGCCTGAAATTTTGGGAAAAAAATTTAACCAAAGGATACGAGTCATTGTACACCATGAGAATAGACCTCTAACAAATCGGCCATAACAATCGATTTTTTGACCGCTATCTCAAAAAGTACACCCAATTTTAATTGGAACATGTTCTCCTCTATTTGTATGTAAAACATAAAGAGCCACTTTTAAAATCTTTATAACATTTTCTGCAGGTCAATAGTTAATCTACCTCCCTACTATGGTGTGAGTAGTTCCATGACATTACACTGTTATATGCCATAAATATAATATAATTCTTACACAAAAAAATATGATGTAATTGATATGCGTAATACCCCAATATGAGTATCGATTTCATTACGAAACCTTAGTTAGACGTCAATCATAATTGCATTTTCTTTTCGTTACTGTTACCTTGATTGGAAGCCGATTGTAATAAAAAAACGACACAAAAAAAACTAAGTGTATTTACATTTTATTCAACCCCCATCAAGAAAATCACAACACGGTTCAGTTCACATCCTAAGAGTACGAGGTATTGCAGGTGATATCTCTGCAAAATTCTAGAGAATAAGTCACAATAATAAATCGATATAAATAATCCATCCAGATTAATGGATCAGGCAATTACAAGTAAAATAATTACGTTATAATCTTGGAGTCATTAACAATTTGGTAAATTGATCGCTTATGGAGCGGAATATTTGGAAAGCCGTACTAATCTATACTAATAAAAGAGTAAAGTGATTGACTGACTGACTGATTGACTGACTGACTGACTGATTTAACGATTCATCAACGCCCAGACGAAACGGCTGAAGCTAGAATCTTGAAATTTTGGGTGAGGGTCACTCTTGGCCCAAATGTGACAGATAAGGCTGGGTTTTTGGAAATTCGTACTAGAAGGGTACGAAAAGTACTAAAAAGTACTAAATATGATATCATTTGTATTTGACGAACCAGTAGAGCTAGAACTCTGAAATTTGGATTGAGGGTCACTGATGGAGTGTAGGATAGATGTACCAAAGGGTTTTTGGAAATTCGAACTACAACTATCCGAAATGTACGAAAATGTACTAAATTTGGTACAATTCTGTAGCATGAGAACGGATAGAGCTAAAAACTTGAAATTTGGAATGCGAATTAGAGTTGGGAAGTAGGGTCGATATAAGGAGATGGTTTTGAAACCGTGTACTCATGTGTACGAAAAGTACTATATGGTACTATATTTGTTACAAATTTGATTTGGAGGTACAAATGGAGCTAGAATCCTGAAAATTGAAAGTAACATTACCGTCGGAGTATAGGATTGTGATATGTACGTAGTTTTGGAAATTTGTTACTTATGTGTACGAAAAGTACTAAATCGTACTATAATTGGTACAATTTGGATTTGGGTGAACCGATAGAGCTGAAACAATGAAATTTGGAGTAAGGATCATTTTAGTGGTGTAGGATTGGGGTCAGGACTCAGTTTAAGACATTATTACTTATGTGTACTAAATGGTACTAAATTTGGTGCAATTTGAATTTTAGGTGAACCAATTGAGCTAGAATCATAAAATTTGGAGACAGGGTCATTGTTGAGGTGTAAGATTGAGATATGTAGGGAGTTCTAAAATTTTGTACTTATGTGTACTAAATTTGGTACAATTTAATTTGTGGGTGAACCGATGGAATTGGAATCCTGAAACTTGGATTTAGGATCACTGTGGGGGTGTTGGTTTGAGTTAAGTAGGAAGTTTTTGAAATTCGTACTAAATGGTACTAAATTTGGTACAATTTGAATTGTGGGTGAACCAATAGAGTTGGAATCCTGAAATTTAGATTTTAGAGCACTGTGGGAGTGTTGGTTTCGGTTAAGTTGGAAGTTTTTGAAATTCGTACTAAATGGTACTAAATTTGGTACAATTTGAATTTTAGGTGAACCAATTGAGCTAGAATCATGAAATTTGGAGTCAGGATCATTGTTGAGGTTTAAGATTGAGATATGTAGGGAGCTTTAAAAATTCGTACTAATGTGTACTAAATTTGGTACAATTTAAATAGTGGGTGAACCGATAGAGTTGGAATCCTGAAACTTGGATTTAGGATCAGTGTGGGGGGTAGGATTGGGGTATGCAAGAAGTTTGGGAATTAGTACTACTGTGTACTAAATTTGGTACAATTTGAATTGTGAGTGAACTGATAGAGTTTGAATCCTAAAACATGGATTTAGCATCACTGTGGGGGTGTAGGACAGGGGTATGTAGGAAGTGTTGAAATTTTGTATTACTTTGTACTAAATTTTGTACAGTTTGAATTGTGGGCGAACCGATAGAATTGGTATCTTGAAACTTGGATTTAGGATCATTGTGGGGGTGTAGGATTGGGGTATGTAGGAAGTTTTAAAAATTCGTACAAATGTGTACTAAATTTTGTACAATTTAAATTTTTGGTGCACCAATACAGCTGGAATCCTGAAATTTGGAGTTAGGGTTACAGTTTCAAAATAGTACCAAATGTGGATTTGAGTAAACCAATAGAGCTAGAATCTTAAAATTTAAAGTTAGGATCACTGTCGGGGTGTAGTATTGGGCTATGTAGAAAGTTTTGGACATTCGTAACAATGTTTACTAAATGGTACCAAATGGTGGTTGGGGGGTTCGAATGGGGTATGTAGGAAGTTTTGGAAATGTCTACTAATGTGTACTAAATGGCACTAGATTTGGCACAGTTTGGATTAAAAGTTAACCGATAGAGCTGAAATCTTGAAATTGAGTAATAAGATTTTCATTGGATTGCATGATGTAGGCAGTAATGCAAATTTGTACCTATGTGTATTAAATGGGACTAAATTTGAAACAAATTGGATTTAGGTGAACCGATAGAATCCTGAAATTTGATATTAAGATTGGGGTATGTGGGAAGTGTTGGAAATTCGTATGTTAATGTAGGAAGTTATGACAATTTATATATTTATGTTTACTAACTGGTACTTAATTTGGATTTGGGTGAAGCTATATTTGAAATTTGGAAATTTAACTAAATGACACCAAATTTTGTATAGTGCTTGATTTATTTTGCGGTCAGAATTTGTGTGTAGGGTTGAGTACTATAAGAGAACATTGGTACTAAACGGCTTTAAAGGTGTTAATATTGGTTGTTATTGGGTTTTAAATACTTCCCACATTCGCTGACGAAGTAGCGGGTATATGCTAGTATCATATATTCAGTAAAAATAGTCCCAATATTTATAGAGTTATGACGCTTGTTTTGAGCCTAATTTTTATTAAATGTTCTAAATTTAGAAATTTTATAAAACGTGCCACAAAAACACCCATTAAACTACGTCATTTGGAGGAGGATCCCAGTCACCTACATAATTTAAAAACTTAATAAATAAATATTAAATTAACTGTTAAAATTTATGCCGGATATTCATCCATATGTTGCCCAATGCCCCTTCCCCTGTGTTGGGGGGCCTTGTTGTTGTTCTACTCATTAATGACGATACGTCACTGCTGCTTGTTTTGTATAAATTTTGCAATGCCTCCTCTACATACTTTATTTGTTTGTTTCAAAAAAAAAAACGCAAACATATTTAAGTGCGTGTGTACCCGCCGAATTTTAAATAGTGACTTAGCCTGGCATTGTTGTTGACTGACTATTCGACAACATATTCACAACAACAGCAACAAGCTGAGAATGCCAGCAATGAAGACATCTATTATTGTTGTTTTGTTTGCCGATGCCGATACACCAAATAGAAAAAAAGTAAATCCCCTTTTCGAGGAGCCTCTGATGCGACTGCCTGACTTAACAAATGACTGACAGCCTGTATGGGTTGGCTGTTGTTTGTTTGCTCATACCAAGTGCTGCTGCTTTTGCTGATTATTATGATGATAATTATGTTGTTGTTATTGTTGGCAGATGATATGACGAGGTGACTGACTGACTAACTCACTTTGCATGAATGACGTTGAAGATGTTATTATGTCGTCGTCGTTGTTGTCGTCCTCGCTGGAACTGTTGCCGCCTCATGGCAGATGATATGCTGCTCTTGCTGTTGTTTTTGTTATTGTCCTCGATATGCTTATTTTGCTAATAAACAAATTTCGTTGATGATGACGATGGCGACAGTGTCAACGGCAATAATGGTGGCAGGCATCATCCCCATCACACTCTCCTCCTTCATCCTCTTCATCTCCCTCACCTTTCACATAATTTGTATTGTTTTCATCTTTAATTTCAAGTGTTGTTGTTGTTATCATCGAAAAAGGACATTGAGATATTTTTGTTATTTCCACAAAAACATACAACAACAACAATAAGTGCTGCTGCGACTCCAACTGGAATAAACAAAACAACTTTGTTCGCAAATAAAACGTAAACAACTTTACCATAAAACCACCAACAACAACAACAGCCGAGCGCACAGCAGAAACAGCAACAGTGTCATCCCTACAGTATTACAACCATCATCATCATCATCGACAACAGCAGCAACAACAACAGCCCATATCTCCACCAACATAATGAGCTCAAAGAACATCCACCCACCTTGTATTTGTTCTCAACATCACTACATTACTCTCATACTATTTTACTCTATCTTTCTCTTCTGGGTTTGTCCTCTCTTCCTCCCCCCTAAATAATGTAAATTTGTTAGGGAACCGGTCAGAAAAAAATTGTTTATCACCAAATAATGATAATCAGTAGTGTTGTTGTATTATTTGTATGAAATGAAATAAGCAAAGAAAATTACATACAACAAATGTTCTCCCGCTCTTTGGGGTACAGAGTTGCCAATTTGGTGTAAATTTATATATTTTTTGATGAAAAAATGAAGACCAATAATACTATGAAATGAGGAGATTCTTAGGAACCTAAAAGGACAAAATCACCACATATAATTGGATGTGGATACATGTTGATACTTCAAAAATGTGCCTCACCGGAATTTTCGTTTTATACCTCAGACTGTAGGGGTTTTCCCATATTTACTTTGAACATTTAACTTTGTTTTTTAATTGAAACTAAGTAGCCTTAGGTTTTGGTTTATACATATTTTGAATTCATGTAATACACATTTTTTCATTCTTGAAAATATTTTCAACTAACGAAGTTGGTTTTTATTAAAATAAATAATTATTAATATTTTATAATAAATTGTGTTTTAACCACAATTTGGTGACCCCGATAATTGAAATGGCTGAAGAAAATGTTCGCACATCGCAGTCAGGAGGAGATACCCATTTTGGCGTGAGGAGCCAGAAATTTGGTTCTTACAAGTAGAATCCAGCTTCAATTTAAATGGAATTACGCAAGATTCTACTAAATATGAATATCTGATTAGCCATCTGGACCCATCAATTTTGTTTGTATTGAAGGATATCGTGGTAAATCCACCATCAACTGGAAGATACGCAGCAATGAAAGCTTATTACCAGATACCAGTAAATGAAGCGGACATTCCAAAAACTGCTGTCATAACTCCGTTTGGTCTGTTCGAATTCTTAAGAATGCCATTCGGGTTATGTAACGCGGCGCAGACTTTTCAGCGTTTTATGGATGAAGTTTTTAGAGGCCTTGATTTCGTCGTAGTATATCTGGATGATGTGCTTGTTTTCTCCAAATCTGAAGAGGGACATTTGGGACATATTAAGCAGCTATTGGATCGTTTTAAGAAGTACGGCATTATTATAAATGCGGGTAAGTGTGAACTTGGTGTGAACGAAATTGATTTTTTAGGCCATACCATATCATATAAAGGCGTCAGTCCAATGAAGAAAAAGGTTGAAGCAGTACTGAGTTACAATAAACCATCAACAATCCATTCACTTCGTCAATATTTGGCACTAATCAATTTTTATCGGAAGTTTTTACCAAAAGGAGTCGAAACACAGGCAGCTCTGAATAGTTTATTGATCAGTGCAAAAAAGAAGGATATGCGTCCAGTTCCATGGACTAATGAAACCCGGGAAGCCTTCATTAAATGTAAACAGGAGTTAGCTGATGCAACTAATCTGTCTATTCCTTTGCCAAACGCAACAATAGGCCTTAAAGTCGATGCGAGTGTAAACTGTTCATGGCAACCATTGGGATTTTTATCTAAAAAACTAAATGACGCCCAGAAGAAGTATAGTACTTATGATCGATAATTATTAGCCATATATTCCGCTATTAAGTACTTTCGACATTTACTTGAGGGAAGGCCATTTAAAATATTCACGGATCATACGCCTCTCATTTACGCATTTCATCAAAATTTAGACAAGGCCTCACCTCGGAAATGCCGCCATCTGGATTATATAGCGCATTTTTCCACTGATATTAACCACATCGTTATTTACTTTGAACATTTAACTTTGTTTTTTAATTGAAACTAAGTAGCCTTAGGTTTTGGTTTATACATATTTTGAATTCATGTAATATACATTTTTTCATTCTTGAAAATATTTTCAACTAACGAAGTCTGGCCGCTTGGTGCACACGATAACGGTCGTAGAGATTAATTGATTTCGTCCAATCTTTGCACATCGTAATATTTCCTTCAAACATAGTTCATGTTCGAAAATGGGTAATAACGGTCCACTCCTTCTGGTACTTCCCCGCAAAATGGTCAAGAAATAATTTTATAATATCATGCGGGACTATCCGATTTGAATCAAAATTTCTATTTACCAATATTCAATATCAAGTCCGAATATGGGCGTCCCCGTCAATTGGTGCACTCCCTATGTACCTCAATGCACATCAATTAAATATTAGGCGAAAGGAATATCCGATTTGAACTTTGTACAACCTATTATCTTTACCAAGCCTAGATCAAATCCGAAGGTGGGACACGTCGGTTCTCTCTTTCTAGTACCTTCCCCATAAAGATTCAATATCTTATAGACTTGTAGATTGTATATTGCGTTGTTCTACCCTACACACGTATGCTGTAAGGGTATTGAGGCTTTATGTGGCCCCAATAGTCCATAACGCCTCAAAAAACATGGGCCTGGATACACATTTTAGTATACCGGTCATATTTCGATTAGCTGAGTCGATTCAGAAATGTGTGTCCACAGTTATGGGCCAATCGTTGCAAGTAGCATGGTTTCTGGTAGAGCCATATCGGTTAATATTGAGGGGATCAAATGGACAAAAAACATCTTTCTGTGTCTTGTCTTTTCTACGACGAACAACTTAAATTTTCCACGGAGAAGGCGATTTGACAAATAATTGGAATAGCTCTTTTGTTAATGATCATTCAATATTTAGTAGGCCAAATGGACCAAGACTTTGGTCATTAAAATAACAAAATGAGAAAACATGATATCGAAAAAATGTCAGGATAAGAAAGTGGAACTACAGACATCTAATCGGTGAAGATTGTACAAATATCGTTTAATATGGGCCAGGATCAAAATATAGATCCGCAGGTGATCATAAGGTGCAATGTCAAGTAAATGTATATTTTCATTAGCGGCACTACGAATACTACGGAGAAATCGGAAACGGGGAACTTTCCAAGATCTATTTTGCGCTCAGTTATAAGAAAATTTTGTTCAAAGAGAGTGAATACTCCTTTGGGGTCTAAAAACAGAAAATATTAACTTTTTTGTAACGCTACCCAGCGGGTTTTAGCGCATACATCTTTCATCTTAGATCAGACTCATTTGGAAAATGTAAAAAACTGCTGGTGAAGGACCACTTTAATATTCTTCAAATGCAACCGATTAGCGATTAGACTTCGGAGTTAAATTATAAAATTGTCATACTGCAGATCTTTCTACTGCCAATACAAGCTCAATTGATTAGTGGGACAACCTTGCATATTTCCCAAAATTCGCAACTCTTCGTATCTGCTAAAATATGACAGCCTTTCATATTCTTTACAAAAGTCAAGAGTGCTTTTACCATTATGTTTTCTGTACTGGTGTTGTTAATTGTTATAGCCTTAGTTTTCTTGATATTAATCGCAAGTCGAAAACTGCGAGACTCTCTCTCAGATTTTGCTAAATCTGATTGCTTATAGCATATCTTACCCTCTCTATGTCTGTCTTCTCTTATATAAGACTTCATTCACTTTGTCGGATTTCTGGCACATGCATGAAACCGAAGGGATTATTTCATCCATTACAATTGTGAAAAGTATAGGAGACCGATAGGACCTCCTGCGTTGCTGCGAAACTATTTAATTGAATATATTAAACTAATTATTCGGATTATTTTCTTGGCTACTCCCTTATTGATCCATGCTTCTCATTTGATGGTGTCGAAAGCAGTGAACAGAAGATAAAGTGTGGTGCGCCATTCTATAGATTGTTCTATTAAAACTCGTCGGTTTTGTCCTGGTTCAAAAAGCTTATATTTGGTATAAAGCCAGCGTGTTTCTTACTTCAGCATGTTACCTATTTTTTGCAGATGGGAGGCAGTATTTTTTCCTTCCAATCAGATACGATGTAAGGTAGTCTTTTTTCCTCCCAATCATATACGATTTGAGGTTGAAGTAACTCAGCTCCGGCTCTGTCGTCAGTTTTTAGAGCTTTCGCCGGTAAAAAAAAACAAACAAATCGCACGATCTAGGCGGCCAATTCTTGTCTCCAAATGTTTCACACGACCGTGATGCAGCAATTGTTTTTTTTTTTTTTTGCACATTAAAATTAATTTCTTCAATTCTAGTGAAAGAAAATCTGATTATAATTTCACGATACCGAAAACCATTCACTGTTTGTGTGTGACCTGCCTTATTTTCATAAAAATAGGTCCATAGGACCATCCAGCCCAAAAACCACACCACTCAGTGACACGTCGAGGATTCATTTGCTACTCCTAGATCAATTGAGGATTTTCCTCATCCCAGATGCGACAATTCTGTCTATTGAAGAATATAATTTTATCGGCAAAATCAGCATTTTCCTATGCCCAATTAATGAACTCCTTACGCTTTTTTACTCGTTTTTTCCTACTAGCAAACAATAACAATTGTTCAAATGTCAAACAATGACAATTCGAATGGATACAAATTTAAAATTGTGTTATAATGGGACACCCTTTATTTTTTTTCTATTGTTAAAGTTATGAGCTTTTCAATATAGAGAGGAGGGTACAGTACAGTCCAAATTATTTAAATAGTTTCGTATTCAAATTGTACGAGTTCTGCCATAAGAATTATTTTTGATTATTGTAAAAAAGAATATAGAGAATAATTTGAAATGATTTTTTTGTCGATTTTGAATTTGGTTTTCTTGATATTGGCCTTAAAACATTCCGGAAGAATGTACTGTACCTCCCGAATGCAAGGATGTAGCGATGTCAACTTTTGTGCATATCCTTTTTAGGATAGTTGCATTAAATCTGTGAACATGAATTTGTTCTAAGATTGCGGAAAAATGTCGCGGCTCAATGGATTAAATCATTTGGACTGTATACACAACTCGGTACTGTACACATTTTTGCCCCATTCTCTATATTGAAAAGCTCATAACTTTACCAAAAATTTGATTTTTTTTTAGATTTTTCTTTTGATATGTGTCGTCCAATAATCAGGTCTTGATGAATATACATAGATCTACTAGCTACATATTAAATATTAGCTCTTAAAAATTTTGTTGCATGTGGGCAACATTGGGCCATAAAGGGTTAACTTGTTTTGCTAGTTTTTGATACTGCTCTGCCGATATACAAAATACTGAAATAGCCGATATACAAAAGTACCGATCCACTACTAGGCATGTAATTCTTAAAGAAATTTATTTAATGATCGTAACTAATGTCGATATTTTGGCGGAAGTTTCCCACAATTGGTCGGGATTTTAAGTCTAATAAAAGTCTGCATTGCTTGGAAGTACTTCGAATGGCCACCTTATTCAATGGAAGAAATCGCCCTTTCGAACATAACAACTTTTTTGCTTCGTCTACAACCAAATGCGGACACTTCTCCAGTGTCATTTTTTAGGTATTACTCTGATTTTTTTAACTCTTTAATTGTATAAATCTCTCGAAAATATTTTGTTCATACACTGTAAATTTGGTAAAATTTCTTCTAGTTTCTTATTTTGTGATTTGCATATTTGTTTCGATTAAATTTCAATGCACAAGTTGGTAGAGAAATGAAATACACAACGGCAACCCCGATCTCTTAACTTTTACTCTCAACAAATCGCATTTATTCTATTCTCCCCAATAACATGCTCCCTAGGTGAGAGCAAACGTTGTGAGTGAGAGAGTATGGTGTTTGTGATAGGTTTCTTGTTGCTGTTGCTTGTACTGTTTGGGGCCGATTGCCTGCCTGGCTGTCTGTTTGACCGAATGCCTGCCGAACTGACTGACTGTCGGAACGAACTGACTGGAGAGTATTGTTGTTTTGCACTGCTGTGTTCAAGGAAATGTAAACAAAAACCAAACAAAACAAATATGAAAAATAAAAACGACAGCAGCAGCAACAACAACAACAGCAATGCCAACCAGCAAGTAAACAACGAATCTACCTACCTAGCCACCATCCATCCATCCAGTCAGTCAGTTAGCCGAACCAGCAGAACAACAACGTTCAATATAATGAACGTCAACGATGGCCACAACAACGTTGGTGTTCGACGGCGTCACTGTTGCCGTCGTTGTCATCGTCGTCATTAAGCTTCTTGGTATTATGATGACTGTTTTGTTTGTGCACTCCACTCACTACCGTGTTGTGTTTTGATGTTGGTGGAGGAGGATTGGGGAGCTCGGAGAGCCAGCAAATTTTGTTTTTAAATAAATTTCACAACAACATCATTTCTTGTCTTCATTTAATCATGACGTTGGCGTTGTTTTCATTGCTGTCACTACTGCAATTGTTGTTTACACTTATGACGTTGATGGTTGGCTGGCATTTCATGGAGGTCGTTCGTTCAGTCAGTCGTTTGGTTGGTTCGATGTGGACTGGTCGCAATGTTTGCTTGGTTAGTTTGGTTGCCTGACTGACTGATGTTTGTTTTGTTACTATTTGTTTTCTGTTGGAGCTGAGCTGAGCGACCGACCAGCGGCCATCGTTTACAACTGTCAACTTCGTTGCTTCGCTGTTTGTGGCTGCATTAAAAGGCTGGCCAATAAACGTCAGCTTAGACGTCGCGTTTGTTTATCATTGTGAAATCGTTTGCAAAAATAACAACAACAAAAAATGAAATAAATAAAAAACAAAAAGCAACAACATCTAGAGGCAAATGTTGCTGGTGATGATTATGATGTTGTTGTTGATGGTTGTTGGTGTTTTATGATGTGATTGACTGACTGATAATGTTGATGGGGGGTATGATGGAATTTTTGATTTCACTTGAATTCGGTTGTTGATGATAAACAAATGTGCGCGATGATAAGGCGCCTAAAATTTGAAATTGGTGTTTTTTTGCTTTTTTTTTCAAATAGAAAAAGAAATGATAAGTGTTTCAAAATGAGGGGGAAAAGGTGTGCATATGAATTACAAATATGGAGAATAAGGGATTTTTAGAGAGCTAAGCTAAAAGACATTTTTTTCAAGGTGTAAATTTTTTAAAGAATTTTTTTTCAAGATTTTTTCTCAACGCGTAGATAAAAAAAATCCAAGGTGTAGATAAAAAAATCCACTAAATTTTTTTTTAAATATATTTTTTCTAGTCGTAGAGTTTTTAAAGAAAACTTTTCAAAATAAATTGTTTTTTTTAAAGCCTTGCTTTTTTTAAAGAAATTTTTGAAGACAATTTTTTTCCAAGGCGAAGACTTTTTAAAGACATTTTTGAAAAGGATTTTTTTCAAGTTGTAGATTTTTTAAGAAAACTTTTTGAAGAGAATTTTTTCAAGGCGTAGATTTTTTAAAGAAATTTTTGAAAAGGAGTTTTTTTTTCAAGTTGTAGATTTTTTAAGAAAACTTTTTGAAGAGAATTTTTTCAAGGCGTAGATTTTTTAAAGAAACTTTTTTAGGGAAACATTTAAAAAAATGTTTTTCAAGGCGTAGATTTTTTAGAGAAAAAATTTTCAAGGCAAAGATTTTTTAAAATAATTTTTTTCAAAGCGTAGATTTTTTAGAGAAAAAAATTTCAAGGCAAAAATTTTTTAAAATAAATTTTTCAAAGCGTAGATTCTTTAAAGAACATTTTTTAAAAGCCTTGATTTTTTTAAAGAAATTTGAAGAGAATTTTTTTCATGGCGTAGATTTTTTAAAGAAACTTTTTGAAGAGAATTTTTTTCACGGCGTAGATTTTTTAAACAAACTTTTTGAAGAGAAATTTCTTTCCAAGGCATAGATTAAAAAAAAATCCAAGGTGTAGATTTTTTAATGAAATTTTCTGAAGAAAACTTTTTTCAAGGCGTAGATTTTTTTAAAGCGAAAATTTTTTAAAGAATTTTTTTTTGTATTTTTTTAGGTGTAGATTTTTTCCAAAGGCGTAGATTTTTTTTAAATTTTTTTCAAAGTCGTAGATTTTTTAATTTTTTTTTTTCAAGGCGTAGATTTTTTTTTTAATTTTCTTCAAAGTAGACTTTTTTAAAATTTTTTATCAAGGCGTTATTTTTTTAAAATTTTTGTAAGAACATTTTTTCAAAGGGACAATTTTTTTTTTGTATATTTTTGTCCGATTTTATGTAAATGGTGCACCCAAGTCCCTATATAACTTTCGATTTCCACGAAATTTGGCACAACGTACTGAATTGAGTTTAGAATGATGAGTAGTGAATTTCGAGAAAATCGGTTCAGATTTCGATATAGCTCCCATTAGCTACGTACACAGGATTTCATTTAGGGGGGGGGGGGGGACCTGGCAGTACAAAACCAGTGAGCGGAGCAGTATAGTCGGACGGGGCCGACCATACGATACCCTACACAACTACCACGGAACTCAAATTTTCTGCGGATGTTTATTCCGAGACTGGGCAATATTTCGTGATATTTGCACCCTCTTGCCCGATTAGAGGTAAACAGCACCTCTTCCTCACACTGACATATTTTCCGAATATTACGAGTATTCAGTACAGCTATTGTCCAGATTCCCTTCACCGTGGGTTGTGTTGTGATGTTCAGCTTTCATTTGAGGTCTATAGATCGACTCGAAAATAACACAAAAAATTAAGTTTTCGGTCCACTTCATTCCAAAATTATTATCTGATCATCACCGAAAATTACAGGCATTGTCCTTGACCATAACTGGAACCTCATGGAACATTTTAAAGCGATCAGCGCTATAGTTCCGCTCTCCAGAGTGATAATGGGTTACTAAATAATATACGAATACGGAGATACCTGTAAATATATAGGTGTAACTCCCACATCCGAGAACATGCAACAATATAATTGGTCTCAATTTAAAGGTCAACCACTCCTCTAGGATATAATATCAACTTCTCGGGGTCTTCATTGGGCCGAACCCACCCTACATGCAAAATTTCGTGAAGATTGGTCCATAACTGTGGCCTGTATCGTGTTTACAAATTATAATGGACAGACGGACGGACGGACGGACGGACACACATGACTAGATCGACTCAGCTAGTCGAGATATGACGATCGGTATACTTAAAGGTGGGTCTAGGACCAATATTTCGCGGCGGTCCCCCCGGGCTCCCCCCCTGCGTACGTCCCTGGCTCCCATATATTTTTTCATTCGATTTTATGTAAATGGTGAACTCAGGTCCATATATAACTTTCGATTTCCACGAAATTTTGCATACCGTACTGAATTAAGTCTTGAACGACATGTGTTAAATTTCGTGGAAATCGGTTCTGATTCTCTCCCATATATATTTTCGTCCGATTTAATGTAAAGTGCGTTTATATCCCTCGATTTGTACGAAATTTGGCATAGTGTACTGAATGAAGTCTAGAGTGATGTGTGTTAAGTTTCATGCGATTTAAGGTAAATGGTGTACCAAAGTCCCTATATATCTTTCGATTTGCTCGAAATTTGGCATAGTATACTGAATTAAGTCTAGAAAGATGTGTGTTAAATTTCGTGAAAATCGGTTCATATTTAGATATAGCTCATATACATATATATTTTGGTCCGGTTTTAGGTAAATAGTACACCAAAGTCCCTTTATATCCTTCGATTTGCACGACATTTGGCATGGCGTACTCAATTGAGTTTAGAATGTTTAGTAGTGAATTTCGGGAAAATCGGTTCAGATTTCGATATAGCCCCTATATATATTTTCATCCGATTTTATGTAAATGCTGCACCAAAGTTTCTATATAACTTTCGATTTCCATGAAATTTGGCATACCGTACTGAATTAAGTCTAGAGTGATGTGTGTTAAGTTTCCTGAAAATCGGTTCAGATTTAGATATAGCTTCCATATATATTTTCGTCCGATTTTATGTAAATGGTGCACCAAAGTCCCTATATATCCTTCGATTTGCACAAAATTCGGCATAGCGTACTGAATGAAGTCTAGAGTGATGTGAGTTAAGTTTCATGAAAATCGGTTCAGATTTCGATATAACTCCCATATATATTTTCGTCGGATTTTAGGTAAATAGTGCACCAAAGTCCCTTTATATCCTTCGATTTGCACGAAATTTGGCATAGTATACTGAATTAAGTCTAGAAAGATGTGTGTTAAATTTTGTGAAAATCGGCTCAAATTTAGATATAGCTCCCATATATATGTTGGTCCGATTTTTGGCAAATAGTACACCAATGTCCCTTTATATCCTTCGATTTGCACGAAATTTGGCATAGTGTACTGAATAAAGTCTAGAGTGACGTTTGTCAAGTTTTAAGCTACCATCCAAGTCATCGATTGGTAGCTTGAAAATATATTTATTAAAAACCCACGCCTTGGATGGTTGCTTGGAAAAATATTTTTTAAAAATCCATGATTAGGTCCTTAAAAATTATTTTTTTTTTCTAAAAGCTTAAAATAATTTCTTCCGGGATATGAACTGGGTTTATCAACCGGTTCCGCAAAATATCAACTTTCAACACATCTATTTTCTAACAACACTTTAGTATTATCTGGAATTGCCCATTTTCCAGGTATATTTATCTCTGTTTCCTTTTATCTGGCATTATTCCGGGCTGACTCACTTGTGCATGTGACTTGTCACCGTCATCATCATCAGCGTCAACGCCATGGTCACATATAGCACGTCGTAACGTTGTTTGTCTGTTTGTTGTCGTTGTTGTTCCCAAACGCTGGAACTCTTTATTTACTTTTACAACAACTGGCGCATTTGATGATGACTGTCGTCCGACACAACCGACTGACTCATTTCTATTTGTTTTGTTTTTGTTTTCGTTTGTTTTTGTTTATTTTATATTTTTGCCCAAGTTCTGTTTGTATTTTTTTCTTTGTTTGTTTGTTCGACTGTTTGTCTGTCTGTCCGCCTGCCAATTTTTGTGTATCAGCAGCAGCGGGAGCGGCTGTAGTGAGGAACAGTTTACTGAGTCACTCCGAGCACTACTTCTAGCTTTGTGCTATTCCTTTGTCCACCACCACCATCATCACTACCGACACTGTCATCATTTCGCCAACTTTGTTCCTCACATTTCCCATCCCAGTGTTTCCTTTGTTGTTGTTTGTTTTTCTTCTTGCTGCCTGCCTGCTTGCCATTCCTGGGCTATTTGTTTAATTTTTTTTGGCTGGAAATGTTTGGCCAAGCCAATGTGTGTTTTTGTTGTTGTTGTTGTTGCTGTTTTGCTATTTTGCTTGTGTTTGCGGTTTGCATTTGCTCCATCCAACAATCAGCCAGCCATCCATCCACCGGCAAGCACTCCGTCAGTCAGTTAGCTAGTCAGCCACCTCTAGCTTAAGGCCACTCCAAATGATGAGACCAATCGCCAAAAGATTTCTCCATAAAATGTTTGCTCTGCCACAGAGACATCCATCTATTTCGGTTTTGTTTTTGTTGTTTGTTTGATGCCATTGATTGGATGGATGGATAGATGGATGGGTTCGGTCGGTCGGTCGGTTAGATATTTTGGGTGTGGAATTTAGATAAACAAAACAATTTTTATTTGTATTTATATTTGGAGGGGCAAAATGTTGTATATTTATGTACATACTTGAGTATGTATGTATATTAAATATACTTCACATTTTGGGGAAATAAGCAAATTTTTACATTGGGGTTTGGAATATTTGGTAACCTAATATTCGTGGTGAATATAAATACTTCGAACTGGAGTATTCTAGTAATAAAAATTCCATCATATGGATGTCCGTCTGTTCATGGTTAATTGATGAAATTTGGTACAAGTCACTTATTTGGCCCAAGGACGAACCGTATTGATATTGGAGAAAATCGGTTCAGATTTTGATATAGCTCCCATATTTATTTTCGTCCGATTTAATATAAATACTTTATATAAAAGTATCTACATATCTTTCGATTTGCACGAAATTTGGCATAGCGTTCTGAATTAAGTCTAGCATGATGTGTGTTATGTTTCGAGAAAATCGGTTCATATATATTTTCTTCCGATTTAAAGTAAATGGTGCACCAAAGTACCTATATATCGTTCAATTTGCACGAAATTTGATACAGACTATTGAATTAAGACAAGAATAATGCGTGATAAATTTCGTGAAAATCGGTTCAGATTTAGATATAGCTCCCATATATATTTTCGTCCGATTTTAGGCAAATAGTGCACCAAAGTCCCTATATATCCTTCGATTTGCACGAAATTTGGAATAGCGTACTGAATTGAGTTTAGAACGATGAGTAGTGAATTTCGGGAAAATCGGTTCAGGTTTAGATATATCTTCCATATATATTTTCGCCCGATTTTAGGTAAGTAGTGCACCAAAGTCCCTTTACATACTTCGATTTTAACGAAATTTGGCATAGCGTACTGAATTGAGTTTAGAATGATGAGTAGTGAATTTAGGGAAAATCGGTCCAGATTTAGATATAGCTCCCATATACATATTCCTCCGATTTAATGTATATGGCGCACCAAACTTCCTATATATATTTCGATTTGCACAAAATTTGGCGTACCGTACTTAATTAAGACTAGAATGATATGTGTTAAGTTTCGTGAAAATCGGTTCAGATTTAGGTATAGCTCCGATATATATATTCGTCCGATTTTAGGTAAATGGTGAAAATCATTCGATTTGCACGAAATTTGGCATAGCGTACTGAATTGAGTTCAGAATGATGAGTAGTGAATTTCGGGAAAATCGTTTCAGATTTAGATATAGCTCCCATATATATTTTCGTCCGATTTTAGGTAAATAGTGCACCAATGTCCCTTTATATCCTTCGATTTGCACGAAATTTGGCATACCGTACTGAATTAAATATAGAGTAATGTGTGTTAAATTTCGTGAAAATCGGCTCAAATTTAGATATAGCTCCTATATATCTTTTCGCCCGATTTTAGGTAAATAGTGCAGCAAACTCCCTTTACATACTTCGATTTGCACAAAATTTAGCATGGCGTTCTGAATGAAGTCTAGAAAGATGAGTATTTAGCTTCGTGAAAATCGGTTCAGATTTTCGTACGATTTTAGGTAAATATATTATATATTTATTATATTTTCGTACGATTTTAGGTAAATAGTGCACCAAAGTCCCTTTATATCCTTCGATTTGCACGAAATTTGTCATAGCGTACTGAATTGAGTTTAGAATGATGAGTAGTGAATTTCGGGAAAATCGGTTCAGATTTAGATATAGCTACCATACATATTTTCGCCCGATTTAAGGTAAATGGTATACCAATGACCCCATATATATTTCGATTTCCACGAAATTTGGCATAGAGTACTGAATTAAGACTAGAATAATGTGTGCTAACTTTTGTGAAAATCGCTTCAGATTTAGGTATAGCTCCCATATATATATATTCTTTCGATTTAATGTAAATAGTGCACCAAAGGCCCTATATATCTTTCGATTTGTACGAAATTTGGCATAGCGTACTGAATTAAGACTAGAATGATGTGTATTAGTTTTCGTGAAAATCGGTTCAGAATTGGATATAGGGATGCACAAAGGACCCAAAATATGGCCGATAGGCATAACACGTTCTGAAATTAGTATATCCTAACTTGTGACAAGTTTCGTTGCAATTGGTTCAGATTTAGATATAGCTGCCACATATAGTTTTGTCCGATTTTATGTAAATGTTTCACCAAAGATCCAATGTTAGGCACAGCGTACTGAATTAGGTCCGGATTAATGTAGGCAAAGTTTTGTTGAAATGGGATCCCAATGTTAAAACAATTGACACAAAATTTTGCACTACGTACTGAAGTTATTGTAGTCCAAGGTTTTCAGATTTAAATATATCTCCTATATATTTCCCTCGGATTTTATGTAAATGATGCACCAAGGAGCCAAAATATGGCCGATATGCACAAAACGTGCTGAAATTAGTATAAACTAACCTGTTATAAAATTCGTTGAAATCTGTTTAGATATAGCTTCCATTAATTTTTTCGTCCGATTCCAATGAAATGGGGCTTAACTCCTTATTTTGGATTTTTTCTGGGAATTTAAAGAACAAATAATTTTTAACCGTGGATTTTTAAAAAATATGTTTTTAAGCGTGGATTTAAAACAATATAAATTTTTTAAAGTGGATTTTTAAAAAAATATTTTTTAACCGTGGATTTATAAAAAATGTATTTTTAAGCCTGATTTTTTTTAAAAAATATTTAAAATCTGGATTAAAAAACTTTCTTAAGCATGGATATTTCAAAATATTTTTAAGCCTCAATTTTTAAAAAAATAGTTTTTAAGTATTGATAAAAGTAGAAGGGCAGGTAGTCTTTTCAGACGGTAACAGGTACTCTTTATAGACGGCGAATGCAGTTGAAAATCGTAATATTTATAGGCGTGGCGGAAGCAGTCTTAATCAACGAAACACTGGACTCTTTATATATGAGTAGGTTATCAGATATAATCTATAGAGGAGGAAAGAGATCTGAGTGCCTTTAGAGATAAGCTAAAGAAAATACGCATATATACTCACTCTTAAGGTTTCTCTTTATAAACCTGCAGAAGGCAGTTTCTGTAGATGCATCGATGAATATCTTCATAGGCGAGCTAATGGTCAGTGAGCAATTATATATTAGTTTAATACCTGGAATTCTCTAGAGATTTGGTGAATTTCAGGAAAACAAGGTTGCACGTTAAGATAGTTATTTAATTTCGCCATGAATTACATGTTAGGATACGGAATATAAGTTTATGGGATATTGAGTTCAAAGAAGTCCGTCCTAATCAGAACGAAATTACTGAAATCGTAAGTATGGAATACATTTCGGTACGATTTTCCGTCCATAGATTGGAGCTACCGTTCTGAGAAGCCGTCCTTAACTTTGTTACATTACAAGGTTAAGGCCGGAAGGCCGGAATGGCGGAAGGTTAACGTAAAGAGAAGAAGCAAAGATAAATGAAAATCTATTGAATCGGTTATCTTTGAAAAGGTGTTAAAGTCAATAGTGACAAGTGGACAATTATTGTTTTCATAAAATATGATGTTTCGTTTTTAACGTAGATCAAATCGATTATTCAAATAAAATGTATAAGTTTACATAATATTGACCATTTTTGGGGGAAGTAACAGAGGAGAGGGCGGCCGGTTCCCGCCTTCGGACTTGATTTAGGCTTGCTGAAAATAAATAGTTGCGCAACAAAATGTTTTCTAATCGGACATTCCATCCGCCTCATAAAAGATTTATAAATATTTAAAATTTTGACCTTTTGGGGGGTACCCGAAGGAGTGGATAAATGGGCCTCATCTTCAAACTTGATATGGGCTTGGTAAAGATAATAAGTTGCGCATTTTTTTTCTAATCGGACATTTCATTCGCCTGATAAAGAATTTATAAATATTCAACATTTTGACTTTTGTGGGGGAGGTACCAGAAGGAGTGGACCAGTGGGTCCCATCTTTAAACTTGATATAGGCATGGTAAAGATAATAGGTGTACAATGTTTACTTCAAATCGGACATTTCCTTTGCCCGTTTGGAAAAAATATTAAGATTTGCAAAAATTTGATGAAATCAGTTACTCCCTTCGAGGGTTATCGTACGAACCAGCCGACCAGACGGATGGACATTTGTAAATCGACGATATATAGTCTGAAACGGATTTGGTCCAAATAAACATGAGGTATAAACCCAATATTTTGATGAGGCGCATTTTCACCTTATCAAAGAGTATATACCCACATTAGCCATAAGGTGAGGATATAGAAATGATTTAGTTAAATACATGGAAAGACATTATCCACGCCGAAACTTTAACCGATATATGCCATTTGCAATACCAAACATCTTAGGAGTATTAGCAATGTCTGTGCAAAATATAAGAGCTCTATCGTAAATATTGCGATCTCTATCGTGATTTCAACAGACGGGCATACAGATGGACGGTCATGGTGGTATTTTTAAACGATGTGGCATTTCAGGCTATCAGATTGTAAAAACAACTTCTCACAAAATTTTTAATACAAATCCACTTGTGTTTGACAAAGTTTTTGGCATTTTGAAAGATTTATGTGAAATTGGCTAAAAGAGTTATATATTTGAATTTATTAATATGGAAATTACAAATGCTTTACTAAAATTCAAATTTGATAATGGTCTCCTCAAAAAAGTTACGAATTTTTCCCAGACCCAATATGAGATGTATGTTTGCAAAATATTTTATATTCTTCAAAATAATTGTATATGATAACGTTTACGACATTTATAACATTTTATACAGATATATGAAGTTTTCCGCGTTTACACCTTTTTGACAGTCTAAAACCTAAAAAATCGTCACAGGGACCATCCCTGATGTAGATCCATAAATGTATAAAACTATCCCATCTTATAATACATTCAATGTAAGTGTACCAACCAAGCTATTTTAGTTCATTCATGAAAAATTTTACCCGCCATGACTAAACAATTTTTTATTTATTTGAAAAATATTTTACAAATTTTAGTAACATTTCAGTAGACGTAAGGTTAACACATTTATTTATTAAAAAACTGAAAGTCTTTTATATTTATAAAAAACTCCATGTTTACCGAAAATCTTAAAATTCAATTACAAAAATTACGTCTCTCCCATTGATGGCGACACTTTTGTTTGTTTGACTATTTTTCCCGTTTTTGCACTGGAGGAGATGTTTACGCCAAATGTTTTGAAGAAATGCTTTCAAAACAATACAGCAACAACAACGGCAACAACAACAACAGCAGCATAGCGAAAAACATAAACATCTTCATCGACGACGACAATAACAACAGCAACGACGACGACCACGACGATGATGATAATCACGATGATAATGATGATGTTGTGTGTGCACTCACTTACCATCCATCCAACCATCCTTGCACAACAAAATAATCAACAACATCATCGTCATCCCCAGCCAAAACAAAAAACACACACACATAAACGAAACGAAATAACAACAACATTGATTGTTGACGACGATGATGACGACGACAGAAGAAACGAACGAACGACAGAGAGTCAAAGAGTCAGTCAGTATGAGAGTAGTACTCCACCCCACAATCAAAACAATGGCCGGCAGAGGTAGAGACAGCAACACAACTGCAGTAGCTGCGGCGGCTTCGGCTGCAGTCACCGAAGAGAGCCACAGAGCCGACAAACCAACAGCAACATTTTGTATTCGAGGCGCGCACACACACGCTACAAACAAATACCCAACACAGAGCAACAAAGTAAACAACACATCGTTGTCGACTGAGGCGACGACTACGACGACGATGATAGCTATACCGATGATGATGACGACAACAACGACGACGACTTTGAGAAATTTCATTTCAATTTGTGAGCAGCAGCATTTCAGTTACAAATCGATTTCATAAGGTTTGGTAGTGTTTTACGGTGTTTGTTGTCGGTCGGTCGGTCAGACGGACAGACAGTCGTTGTTTTACAACCAAAACAAAACAGCCAATACAAAAAAAAACAAAAAAATCACTCGCAAAATAACAATAATAACAATACAAAAATAAAAGAACAACAAAAAAAAATTAAAATAATTTTAGCGCGAAAAATAAATTAACAAAAAATTGTTTTGCATTTTAAGTGAACGGTCGAATGGTGACGACAACGAAGACGGTGGCGGGAAATTTTTAAATTTTTTTAAGCACGCGACTGTCTCGTGAAGGAAAAACTTGAACACAAATAAAAATTCACCAAAAAAATGAAAATAAACCAAAACAAGTGTTTTATTATTTGTTGTAGGTAAACAAAAATATATTAAAAAAATAAATAGAAAAATTCAAAAAATTAAAAAAAAAACGTTACAAAAAATTTCAAAAAAAAAAAAAAATAAATAAAAATAAGTGAAAAAAAAAGAAATGCGTCATTTTTTTGTTCGTTATCAACAACAATTAAAATTAATGTGAATTTGAAATAAAAATAATTAAATAAAACAACAACAACAATAAAAAATGTGGGTAAACAAAAATAAAATAATTAGCAATTATTTATTTTTTTAAATTGTTTGAAGTGGAGTTTAAATAATTAACGGATTTTTTTTATTTAAAAAAATATTAAAAAATGAAAATCTTTTGAAAAAAAAATTAATTCAATGTGTGCATTTTTAGGGAAAAAAATGTACAGTGTTTTGTGAGCGAAGTACCTTCAATATTTTGGCGCCAAAAATATCCGAACCTCTGAGAGATTTTTCAATTTTTTTTTTAAACATTTTTTGTAACAGATTTTTTTTTTTAATTTATCCATTTCAATATTTTAGCGCCAAAAATACCGAAACCTCTAAGGCGTTTGAATTTTTTTTTAACCAAAATTTGTAACGGCTTCTTTTAATTTTTAACGGATTTTTTTCATTTAAAAAAATATTAAAAAATGAAAATCTTTTGAAAAAAAATTAATTCAATTTGTGAGTTTTTAAGAAAAAAAATGTCCAGTGTTTTGTGAGCAAAGTCCCTTCAATATTTTGGCGCCAATTTTTTTTTTTTTAATTTATCCATTTCAATATTTTGGCGCCAAAAATATCGAAACCTCTGAGGCGTTTTAATTTTTTTTTTAACCAAAATTTGTAACGGCTTCTTTTAATTTAAATTCAAATTATCCATTTTATTTAATAAAAATCAATATTTTGACGTCAAATACAATTTCCTATGCAATACTCTATAAATGGGATTTTTGGGAACTAACATTTGTAACGGGTTTTAAAAAAATTTAAAGTAATATTTTTTTTCATTTTTTAATGAAGAAAAATTCCCAGAGTTTTTCTAAAAAAAAAAGCCAACAATATTTTAGGCGCCAAAATTTTTCAAAACAACCTCAAGTTTTTTGAGTTTGTTTTGAGATCTAAAAAAAGTTTTGTTAAATCATTTTTAAAATTTTTCCAATTCCCCATATTTTGTGCCAAAAGTGCCTCCAACATTTTTGGCGCCAAAATTTTCCAAAACAACCTCTAGGAGGTTTGAACAAATTTTTGAGATCTAAAATTTCTAACAGTTTTTTAAACCATTTTTAATTTTTTTTAAATCCCCAATGTTTTGTGCCAAAAGGGCCTCCAACATTTTTGGCGCCAAAATTTTCCAAAACAACCTCTAGGAGGTTTGAACAAATTTTTGAGATCTAAAATTTCTAACAGTTTTTTAAACCATTTTTAATTTTTTTTAAATCCCCAATGTTTTGTTCCAAAAGGGCCTCCAACATTTTTGGCGCCAAAATTTGTTTCACCTATAGCGTTTTTTAAAGATTTAAATTTCAATATAATTTCCCCCAAAAAATGTTTTCAACCAACAAAAAAAATTTTTTCAACAAAAAAGTCAGCAATAATTTTTTGGCGCTAAAATTCCCTTTTCTAGCATTGAAATGTTGCCGCCATAGATGATGCTGCTATTGTTGTTGCTTTTGAATGTTATTGAGGCATGTTATGTCAAACAGACAGACAAGCAGCCAGTCGACCGGACATACACACACATCGACCAAAAAAGCCGGCAGTTGTTATTCACTGTCAGTCAATAGAATTTGGGCATTGTTGTTGTTATTGCTGCACTTGTTACAAGTTTGAACTGAGCAGAAAAAGAAAAAAAAACAACAACAACAAAAAATGTGTTTGTTTGAGGGAGCATTTGAGAGTGTGAATGTTTGGTAGAGAGAGAGAGATGCTGTAACATCATGGATAGACAATCTGTGTGTGCACGCAAAAAACAAAAACCAAAACAAAACACGGCAGGCATAAATGTACTGTTATATACATCAACATTTCTATCAAAGTGTATAAATTTGTATGTATGTGTACGTGTGTGTGTGAATGATTCTGTGTGTTTACATTTGTTGTGCAGTGTGTAAAATGTTATTCGTTTTGTTGTTGTTTTCGTTTTTTGCTTTTCAAGTTTACTCGTTCGTTAACGTTGGCGGCGGTGGCGGCGGCCTCCCTCGGTCGTTGTTGTGTTCAATTTCATTTCCTTCTTCCGCTGTAAAAACGACAGACACACGAACACACACATTACAATTGTTGATCGTTCTACTAGTTCGCTGTGCGTGTGTGTGTTTGCGGCAATGTTTTGTTTGTTATTACGTTAGATGACCTTTGAAGAGTCTGTGGGAGTGTGTGTGTATGTGTGCATGTATTTATAGGAGTGTGAATGAAAGTGTGTGTTAATGTAAGAGTTTGAGTGAATGTGTGTTTTCACTGTTAAAAAATCAAAACAAACAAAACAACACCCTGTGTTTGGGCCACTTTAACTTGACTTTCGTTTTGTTTGCAATCGAATTTTCGAATTGTTTTTTAAATTATATCTATTGATGGCTGTAATTTCTTGGCTCGTTAAGCATAAAACAATTGTCGCGAAGAAAATTAAAAAAAAATTAATAAATATAATAAAACAATAGTGGATTTGTTCCTTATAATAAATAAAAGATAAAAAAGAGTATATTATTAAATCATGTAAAAACAACAATTTATGTTTGGAAAATAATTTAAAAATACTAGAAATAATAAAAAAAAAATAAATTGAATTTTTTTTTGAAAAATAATATACAATAAAAAATAATAATTAAATAATAATAATTAAAAAATAACTGAAATTGTATTAAAGGCTTCATAAAAATGTGAAACAAACAATTTAATTTTAAAAGAATTAATGTGACAAAAATGCAATTTAAAATAAAGTATTAAAATTTCGTATAATAAACTATTATTAATGGAATAAAAACCAAATAAAATAATTATAAAAAAAATTGGAATAAAAAAAAGTAATTACAAAATTGAAATGATAATAAAAAATAATATGTACTTAATATAAAAAATAAAGTTTGAGTTAAAAGAATGATAATATATGTAAAAAATAAAATCAGAAAAATTAATTAAAAATAAAGTAATTATAAATAACCAATTTTTCTATATAAAAAATAAATTTTATATATAAGAAAAATAATTAAAAAAGGAACAAATAAAAATTTAAAAGTGTTTCAATTAAAGAGAATTAAAATATAAATTATTAAGTTAAATGAAATACG
>NW_026882452.1:0-39474 GCF_032173495.1 Musca vetustissima
AATTTAGATATTGCTCATATATATAGTTTTGTCCGATTTAAGGTAAATGGTGCACCAAAGTCCGTATATATCATTCGATTTGCACGAAATTTGGCACAGCGTAATGAATTGCGTCTAGAAAGATGGGTGTTAAATTTTGTGAAAATCGGTTCAGATTTAGATATAGCTGCCATATATAGTTTCGTCCGATTTAATTTTGATATAGCTTCCTTATATATTTTCGTCCGATTTAATGTAAATGGTGTACCAAAGTCTCTATATATCTTTCGATTTGCACGAAATTTGGCACAGTGTACTGAATTAAGTCTAAAATAATGTGTGTTAAGTTTTCTGAAATTCGGTACAAATTTTGTATAGCTCTCATATATATTTTCGTTCGATTTAATGTAAATGGTATACCAAAGTCTGTATATATCTTTCGATTTGCACGAAATTTGGCACAGCGTACTGAATTAAGTCTTGGAAGATGTGTGTTAAGTTTCTTGGAAATCGTTTCAGATTTGGATATAACTTCCATATATAGTTTCGTCCGATTTAAAGTCGAGAATGATGTGTTGTAAGTTTTGGTGCAGATTTCGATGTAGCTTTCACATATAAATATATATTGGTCCGATTTTGCATAAATGGTGAACCAAATTGCTAATGTATGTCCGATTGGCTCGAAATTTAGAACAACGGCGAACAATGCGGCGTCCGAATTGTGGATATCTATTTTGCTATAAATCGTTTTCCATAAATTTGTCCCATGGTACACAGACGACTCTAAATCTGCCCGAATGAAATTAAATATAGCATCGGTTGCAGAAAGACATGAGTGTGTTCCTTCGACGGAACATTGACATGCAATTGTAAGGATACGTATTTACAACATACCCAAAGTGGTGTAGGGTATCATATAGTTGGCGCAGTCCGTCTTTACTACTCTCCTTACTGGTTTATTATTTCAAAAATCAAATTTAATGGACATCCTTGAAAAAACGATTGTCTGCCTAATGGTTTATGTTGCGATAATAGTTATTAAATATTTATTCAATTTTCGTGTTGTTTTTTTATGATGTGAATAAAACTGTTAACAAACATCTGTCTACAGATATATATATATATATATATATGTTGCCGCCAAATCCCTCAATTTATGAAATTTGCATACTGGCGTTTTTCACAACAAAAAGAGTTTTTTATCCAGATTTCTTCGTTTCTTTATTTTTATTAAAGATTTTTTTATCACTTTTTGGCATCTTTTTTTCTTTGCTGTTTATTTATTACTCTTAAAAGCAGTCAGCCATAAATTTTTAAAAACTGACGAAAGAAAAATTATTTTCTGACCTTCAACTTTAAGATATTTGCATTCACATTGTTTTTGATTTTTTCTTCGCACGAGGCAGGGTTGTTTTGCATGTTGACGTAGAAGAAAATAAAAACAATCTTTCGTTACTTGTCTAAAAGTTTCAGTTTATTTACATTTCCACTTCGAGTAGTTTCTTTTGTTACACATTGTAAAAGGAACGAACATGGAGGTAGGCTACAGGACCTCCAAGTTTCTGTTTGCAAGAAACTAAAAGTTTGTAATTTTCTCTTTGGCTTTCACTTAAGTTTAAGTTGAAGACAGTTTTTTGTCTTTTGTCTGAAATATATAAAGTAATGATATGTAAATAGACATCATGCTATGTGTTGAAAAACTAGAATAAAGTAGCTACAAGATAAGGGCAGACTATGTTACTACATCTCTATTATATAACATAATTACACGCTCGTGTCCACAAAGGCATGTTATGAATTATAATGATCACGCGTGGCCATGTGAGAATGTTGGCAGTACTGTAGGTATGCAAGCCAGTCTTACGTTAATATGGTTTATAATGACATTACAACAACAGGCACGTTTCTATTATTTCGCCCCGAAGAATCGTGCCTTTTTTATGCATTGCATGGGTCCAGGAACCACAAAGGAAATTACACGTGAAACCAACATTTTTTATTTAAATTCGCGCGTATTACATGGAGAATATTTTTTATGGCACTTCCGCCTATAAAAGAGACGACGTGCCACGTGCGACCATAAACACATCGGATACCTTTGCTGTGGGACACATAATGAAGTAATGAGTAAAATTAAATTAAAAAACATGTCAATCCAGCTGTAGATGATAAGGCAGGGAGAGTGAGAAGCAATTCTACGAGTGGATTTTATGTAAATTTAGTTTTCAAGGACTCAGCTCACAAGCCTTGAATTTTTTAAAAATATTTTTTTCATAGACCATAACAAGGCGTGGATTTTTATACCATTCACCGCACTGTGGTACAGTGTAGTATGTCTTTGTGCATATGTTTGTAACAGGCAAACGGAAGCGAGATAGACACAAGGGTCCTTTTGAGAATATGCATAGGATCACTTTCTGAGACGATTTATGCATGTCCGTCCGTCTGTCCATGTTAAATTGTAAACAAAGTACAGGTCGCATTTATAGTCGGAATTGGATGAAATTTGCCAAAGTTCATTTATTTGGCCTAAGGACGAACGCTATTGAAATTGGGAAAAATCGGTTCAGATTTAGATATAGCTCCCATATATATTTTCGTCCGATTTTAGGTAAATGGCGCATCAAAGTATCTAAATATCGGCATAACGTACTGAATTAAGTGTAGAACGATGTGTGTAAAATTTCGTGAAAATCGGTTAAGATTTAGATATGGCTCCCATACATATTTTCGTCCGATTTTAGGCAAAAAGTGCATCATAGTGACAACATATCCTTCGATTTGCACGAAATTTGGATAAGCGTACTAAATTAAGTCTAGAGTGATGTGTGTTAGGTTTCGTGAAAATCGGTTCAGATTTAGATATAGCTCCCATATATATTTTCATCCGATTTAATGTAAATAATGCACCAAAGTCCCGATTTGCACGAAATTTGGCACAGCGTATTAAATTATATCCAGAATAATGTGTGTTAAGTTTCCTGAAAATCGGTTCAGATTTAAATGTAGCTCCCATATATATTTTTTCGTCCGACTTTATGTAAATGGTGCACCAAAGTCCCTATATATCCATCGATTTGCTCGAAATTTGGCATACCCTACTGGAATGAGTCTAGAACGATGTGTGTTAAATTTCGTTTAATTCGGTTCAGATTTAGATATATCCCCCATATATATTTTCGTCCGATTTTAGGTAAATGGTGCATCAAAGTCCCTATATATCCTTCGATTTACACGAAATTTGGCACAGTGTACTGAATTAAGTCTAGAAAGATATGTGCTAAATTTCGTAAAAATCGGTTCAGATTTAGATATAGCTTCCATATATATTTTCGTCCAATTTTATGTAAATGGTGTACCAAAGTCCCTACACGTCTATCGATTTGCAGAAAATTTGGCATAGCGTATTAAATTATATCCAGAATAATGTGTGTTAAGTTTCCTGAAAATCGGTTCAGATTTAGATATAGCTGACATATATATTTTCATCCGATTTTATGTAAATGGTGTACCAAAGTCCCTACAGATCTATCGATTTGCCGGAAATTTGACATAGTGAACTGAATTATGTCTAGAATGATGTGTGTTAAGTTTCCTGAAAATCGGTTCAGATTTCGATATAGCTCCCATATATATTTTCGTCTGATTTTATTTAAATGGTCCGCCAAAGTCCCTATATACATTTCGATTCGCACGAAATTTGGCACAGCTTAAGGAATTAGGTCTTGAATGATGTATTTAAGGTTTCCTGAAAATCGTTTCAGATTTTGATATAGCTCTCATATATATTTTCGTACGATTTAATGTAAATGGTGTACCAAAGGCCCTTAATATCGGTATATATCGGTTTGCACGAAAATTGGCACAGCTTAATGAATTAGGTCTAGAATGATGTGTGTTAAATTTCCTGAAATCGGTTCAGATTTAGATATAGACCAAATGAAAAATTTAGTATCGGTTGCAGAATGACATGTTTATGTATCCTATTTCATTTTACTGGTCTTTTAAAAATGCGACGTCTGTTTGGATTCATCTGTTGAATATACCTAAAGTGGTAAGGGTATCATATAGTCGGCCTCGTCAGGCTTTACTACTTTCCTTACTGGTTTCTATCAGCAACATTTCCCCCAATAATATTTACATTGTCCGAAAATCTAACACTGTGGAAAACAAAAGCCAATGTATATTGCCCCCAGGCATTAGCCATGTAACATTAACATGTTCGGAATATTTCACACTAAGCTGCCTATTGTTTATTTTTTAATATTTTTCCAACACAGTTGTACTAGGGATTACACTTTAATTATCAGTTAATCCCTATTTCAAATGCAAACACAGAGAGATAGCCGTTGCTAAATGAAAATCATTTTCATTTTCAACATTCAAGTACAATAGCCGTGTCGAGATTACATGGTGTAGTTAAACTTCCTAGAGGTTATGGTTAACATCCATTGTGTGTATATGGAAATTCTCACATATATATATTTTCATTTTACTTTTCTATTGGAGGAGGCCTAGAAAGGAAGAATCAGCAACCCCTCTAATCCAAATAAATTCAAAAACATTTCATTTTCCAAAATTGTATGGAGCTTACGTGAGGATTTACATAGACAGATACTTAGATATTTTTGGGGATGATACGTGTGTGTGTGGGTCGGCATGTGTCCTATTGTAAATTGTAACATGCGTATGATTAATGCCTAATTTGCATTTTATATAAATTTATATAAATTACATTCGCACACATACACACTGATACAGAATATCTAACAATATAAATTCATGACAGAGATTTCTGTTCGTTGTTCAGATAAATGAAGTGAAGTAAATCCATGGGTGTGTTACACCGAAAATGGATAGGGACTAGAGATAAAATCAAATAACAATTGTTAAATGGTATTTTCATGGAAATCTAATTTGTCATTGTTAAAAAATGTATATTTTTTGTTAAAAAGATATCTGAGTCATCTAAGTGACCAAAGAGTACTTGTAATGTAACTAATTGTTGGTATTAGAAAGATATATTTCAGTTCTTCCGAATCTTTGACTTGATTCTTGGTGGTGGCATCATTATTAAACAATTGTCAATTTCATCATAAAAATCCAATTTTTAATACTCTCAACAAATTTAGAAATTATTAAAATCCCCTGATTGTCATAATGGTAATATTTTTACTTTCATTGACCATTCCGGAAATCACAAGATTTTCATTTTATTGTAATTTTTTTGATTTTATATCTAAAACCAACAAATCTAATAAGTAATTTTATTATCTCCCCAAACATAATATTATAAAAATGAAATATTTATATATCAACGGTGTGTAATTTATGGGATTTTTTACGACCATAAATTTTCAGGAAAATAAATAAAAAAAGCAACGTTTTTATTGCCAACAATGAAATACAGTCATGGATTTTTAATTAAATAAAAGAAACAACATTATAGACTTTTTTGTCAGGATGATTTGTACGGAAGTAATTCGTCTCGAAAACTATTAAAAAAATTCACGCCTAATAAAAGCCATTTGAAAAAAATAATTTAAAAAAACCACTCCTATTATAGCTCTCTGAAAAAAAAATATTTAAAATTATTTACCAAAAAACCAGTAAGGAAGGAAGTAAAATCGGTCGGAGCCGACTATATGATACCCTTCACCACTTTAGTTATAATCAATAGATGAATCCTAACAGACGTCGAAATTTTGAAGGACCATTAACATGATAATGGACCAATAAACATGTCATTCTGCAACCTGTACTAAATTTTTCATTTGGTCAGATATAGGGTTGCATCTTACGATGGGACAAATTTATGTAAATCAATTTTAAGCAAATATCAAATATATCATATAATCTAAACCGGTTTCATCGTAACTTGCCACAGGTTAAGTTTCAATAATGTCAGTATGTTTTGTGCATATCGGCCTCATTTTGAGTTCTTGTTGCATCATGTACTTAAAATCGGGAGAAAATATATGTAGGAGCTCTAACCAAATCTGAACCGATTTCAAAACTTTCCACACGCTAGGTTATATTAACTTCAATACGTTAAGCAAAATGTTATGTCAATCGGCCTACCTTTGGGTCTTTGGTGAACCATTTACTTAAAATCGTACGAAACTATATATAGGAGCTATATCTAAATCTAAATCGATTTCGATGTTATAGTAACTTCAGTACCGATTGGACTCACCTTTGTGCCGATTGGACTCACCTTGGTGAAGCATTTATAATCAATTTCCAGGTATGTTGTGCAAAATTTGTGCACAACATACCTGACAAACATTGGGTCTTTAGTGCACAATTTACAAAAAATCGGAAGAAGAAATATATAGGAGCTATATCTAAATCTGAACCGATTTTAACGAAACTTAACACACATAATTCTAGACCTAATTCATTACGCTATGCCAAATTTCGTGCAAATCGAAAAATATAGTGTAACTTTGGTACGCCATTTACAATAAATCGTACGAAAATATATATGGGAGCTATATCTAAATCTGAACCCATTTTCAGGAAACTTAACACACATCATTCTACACCTAATTCATTACGCTATGCCAAATTTCGTGCAAATTGAAAGATATATACGGACTTTGGTACACCATATACATAAAATAGGACGAAAATAGATATGGGAGCTATATCTAAATCTGAACCGATTTTCACGAAATTTAAAACACACCATTCTAGACTTAATTCCGTACGCTGTGTTAAATTTCTTGCAAATCGAAGGATATATAGGGAATTTGGTGCACCATTTACCTAAAATCGGGCGAAACTATATATGGGAGCTATATCTAAATCTGAACTGATTTTCACGAAACTAAGCACACATCATTCTAGACTCAATTCAGTCCGCTATGTCAAATTTCGGTCAAATCAAATGATTTTCAGGGACTTTAGTGCACCATTTACATAAAATCGGGCGAAACTATATATGGGAGCCATATCTATATCTGAACCGACTTTCACGAAACTTACAACACATCATACAACACCTAATTCATTACGCTGTGCCAAGTTTCATGCAAATCGAAAGATATATATTGACTTTGGTGCAATATTTACACTACATCGGAGGAAAATATTTATGGGAGCTTTATCTAAATCTGAACCGATTTTCACGAAACATAACACACATCATTCAACGCCTAATTCATTACGCTGTGCCGAATTTCGTGCAAATCAGAAGATATATGGGGACTTTGGTACACCATTTACATTAAATCGGACGAAAATATATATGGGAGCTATATCGAAATCTGAACCGATTTTCACGAAATTTAGCACACATCATACTAGACCTAATTCATTACGCTATGCCAAATTTCGTGCAAATCGAAAGATATGTAGGGACTTGCGTAAACCATTTACATTAAATCAGACGAAAATATATATGGGACCTATATTTAAATCTGTATCGATTTTCACGAAATTTATCACACAGCGTTCTAAGCTTAATTCAGTACGTTATGTCAAAAATCAATGGATATACAGGGACTTTGGTGCACTACATACCTAAAATCGGACGAAAATGGACAGACGGACGGATATGCATTAATCGACTTAGAAAGTGATTCTATGCGTATTCTCAAAAGGAACTATGTGTCTATCTCGATTCCTTTTGCCTGTTACAAACATATGCACAAAGACATAATACCCTGTACCACAGTGTGGTGAAGGGTATAAAAAAGCAAAGCCAAATATAGGCCTCTAAAAAAAGTTATTTAAAAAATCCACGCTCAATATTCGGCTCAAAACATTTAGAAAGCCGGTTCTTTCTGAAATTAGTTTTTTGACTTATTTGGCCAAACAATGTATGATTTCAGTAAATAATTCGGACTCACTCTTGTATTTGACCTGCTTGTATGCTCAGAGGTATCTTTACTGGTTTTCCAACAACAATAGCAATACAACATTTGTCTTTGCCATGACATTATCTGAACTCCTTCTATTTTCCCCAAAAGTGAAACCATAAACTATAACCGACACATACACCCACATTCTTGGTAATTATTGTTATCATTAATCTACTACTTCGCCGGTTTGAAACCACACGTGATTTCTTGCATCCCGATAAAGATATTTATGTTGCTAATACCATTTTCCATTCATCCCCAACAGCAGGATAACATTCACCATACATTCTACATCATAATCACCATCAGATTTATTGCCATCCATTGATAACATTGTCCTACGAAAATTACATAACTTCATTAATGTCACTGACACCATCCTCAAGAGATTACGAATGTTGTAGGATGTAGGGGACACAAAACGAAATATGCCATAAAATTTTAATTGGCATGAATCCAAATGAATCGGACGTTCTCATGTGGTCATCGTTTCAACAAAAAAGGCAACAAATTGACATTTGTAACATTTATAATTGTTGTAACTTTCCTGAATAAGGAAGGGAGGGATGCTGAGTTAGGACGACAGAAGTCATGAAGTTGTGATGACATTTCCAGGAAATATGTTTTCATGTGTGTGCGTGTTTGTTCATTTTATATTATTTCTGTAATCAAGGAGTTTCACATAAATAAATGTATGCCTAACATAAACTTCGGTGACTTGGTATGAACAATAACTTTAAAGTTACGGCTATGTACAAATATGTATGTTGAGATAGGAACTTCGAAAGGAAAATGTATTCTTTATTGAAAAGTGAAATTGTTTCCAAAAAAACTTTCTACATATTTCAAATTATTTTAGTCGAGAAGTTGTTGTTGTATATGAAGCTGGGAAGTTCATTAAAAGTTCTTTTTGTATGGACCTTTGTCAAAGATAATTTTTTAATTCCAATTTTTTAAGATTTATTGAATACCGAACATACCGAAAATTAAGTGGAAACATTGCATGGCGATTATGCAAAAAACACTAGGAATATGGTATGCCAATTTACAGTCCCTTTCCTAGAGAAGTGCGTTTAAAACCTTCAAAGATAGGCGTTACCTTTCCATAAAAAGCTATGTCAAAATATGTTCGGAATTTTTTTGCAAAAATCTTTTTCATCCTCAAAGAACCTGGAAAAAAAATATCCATTCATTTTGGTACGAAATTGCAGACAAGCCTTTCAAAATACCGAATATGGGGCGGATTTTTATGTGTTTAACAAAAAAAAGCGGTCCTAATACGAACATTTCTGTAGAGATGTTTTTCATCATCGAAGCACCTCAATTATCATATTACAGTCTCTTCCATGAGAATATTGGATAAAAACCAAACCAGCTGCCAAATATGGTTCACCACCTTTATATGGATCTATGTCAAAACATGGATCTATTCTATTAAGAAATATTTTGACTTCCAAATATCTGGAATGTCAAATTACAACAGCTTTGTTGTTACAACCGCTACATTGATAATTTTTGGTAGGAATATTTGTCACTTATTGGTGTTTGGAAAAATGTCCAAAGGAAATTTGCAACACCACGGAATTATTAACCTGATACCCATATGTTCCGTTAGTCTGTATGTTATCTGTTGAAATAGGATACTTGGTAATGAAAAGTGAGAAATATCGGTCCACTTTTAAGGGTTACTCCATTCAACGTGGTTTTTATACCCTTCACCACACTGTGGTACAGGGTATTATGTCTCTGGCACGTGGTACTTTTTGAGAATAGGCATAGGAACACTTTCTGAGTCGATTTATGAATGTCCGTCCGTCTGGATGTCTATAGATGTTAATTGTAAACAAAATACATGTCGCATTTAAGAAATTCGGCATAACTCGTTTATTTGGCTCAAGGACGAGCCATATTGAAATTGGGAAATATCGATTCAGATTTAGCTCCCATATATAGTATCTCCGGTTTTTAGTAAATGGTGTACCAAAGACCCAATGTTACACCGATTGGCATATAATTTTGTACAATGCACTAGAGTTATGGTAGCCTAGCTCGTGCCAAGATTTATTGAAATCGGGTCAAATTTAGATATAGCTCCAAATTTAGATATAGTCGAACGGGGCCGATTATATGATACCCTTCACCACTTTGGGTATATTCAACAGATGAAATCCTAACAGACGTCGCATTTTTGAAGGACCATTAACATTAAATTAAACATTTCATTCCGCAACCTATACTAAATTTTGGTCAGATATAGAGTTTCTTCTTACAATGGGACAAAATTATGTAAATAAAATAAAATTATGTAATAAAAAAATAAAGCAAAATATCGAAATCTAAACCGATTTCATCGAAACTTGTCACATGTTAGGCTACACTTATTTCAGTATGTTCTTTGCATTCGGCCACATTTTAAACTCTTCATTTAATTATATATCCAAATTTCGTGCAAATCGAAGGATATATAGGGACTTTGGTGCACTATTTACATAACATCGGACGAAAATATATATGGGAGCTATATCTAAATCTGAACAGATTTTCAGGAAACTTAACACACATCACTCCAGACTTAGTTTAGTACGCTATGCCAAATTACGTGCAAATCGAAGGATATATAGGGACTTTGTCCACTATATACCTAAAATCGGACGAAAATATATATGGGAGCTATACCTAAATCTGAACCGATTTTAACACACATCGTTCTAGAATTAATTCAGTACGCTGTGCCAAATTTCGTGCAAATCGAAGGATATATAGGGACTTTGGTACACCATTTACCTAAAATCGGACGAAAATATATATGGGAGCTATATCTAAATCTGAACCGATTTTCAGGAAATTTAACACACATCGTTCTAGACATAATTCAGAATGCTATGCCAAATTTCGTGCAAATCGAAGGATATATAAGGACTTTGGTACACCATTTACATAAAATTTAACACACGTCGTTCTAGGCTTAATTCAGAATGTTATGCCAAATTTCGGGAAAATCGAAGTATATATAGGGACTTTGGTCCACTATTTACTATTTAAAACCGGACGAAAATATATATGGGAGCTATATATAAATCTGATCCGATTTTTCCCAATTTCAATAGGGTACGTCCTTGGGCCAAATAAGTGAACTGTGCCAAATTTCATATAAATCGGATAACAAATGCGACCTGTACTTTGTTAACAAAAATACATGGACGGACGGACGGACTGACGGACGGACGGACTGACGGACGGACGGACTGACGGACACGCATAAATCGAAGTGATTCTACGCATATTCTCAAAAGGAACCATGTGTCTATCTCATTTGATTTTGCCTGTTACAAACATATGCACAAAGACATAAATACCAGTGTGGTGAAATAAAAAGGGTAATTACCCCAAAAACCAAAAAATACCATACGAATACAAAATACCAAATTGAAGCAAATTCGGTTGAAAAACGCACTCAAGAACCCAAAAATACCGAAAATTGGGGGTACCCTTATGTGGGGGCTATTCAAAAAAATGGACCTATATTCATAATTTTTTGTGGAGAGATGTGGTACCTATTAAGAACTCAAAATACTAAATTACAGCCAATTCATAATACAGAAAATTAGGAGGTACCGTTATATGGGGGTACCAGAAAAAGTGGACCGATATTTATAATTTTTAGTGAAGATCAAAATACCGAAAATTTTGGGGTACAATTATATTGGAGCTATACCTAAACGTAGACCGATAAAGCCCATCTTCGAGCTTGTCATGCCTGCAGACAAAAAACGACTGTATGCAAAATTTTGGCGATCTATCTCAATTCCTTTAGACGCTAGAGTGATTACAACAGACATACAGATGGACATGGCTATATCGTCATAGAATTTTACGCTTATCAATAATATATATACTTTATAGGGTCGGAAATGATTATTTCGATGAGTTACAAACGGAAAAACAAAATTAATATACTCTCCATACTATGGTGGAGGGTATAAAAATCTCTTTTACCGACGGTTTCGTATACAACTCGTAGGTAACATGGAACGGGGATCCACCAACATCATCATAGCATAACAATTTCAAATTGATATACACATTTGTCTCCCTTTGCTAGAATTCTTTTTTCCAACAATTTATTTTGGCATTTGAAACACATTTAGGTATTTGTTTCTATGCCAGACTGGCGAGTTGACATCAATTTTTTGTGTTTTAAAAAATCTGTAAAAAATGTGAATACCCGTCCAAGTCATTTTGTGTATCACTTCAAAAGATAAAGTGATTTATTATTTGAAATATATCTAAATAAATACGCTGTCCTTTGTATTGTATTCTTTTCTGTTTTTGCGTTTTGTTGTCCATTACAAATATTTATAAATATTTTGTTGTTTTTGTGCAATTTATGTTCCCATTCACTGGCTCTGTTGCTAAGGCTTCCAAAATGTTGTCGGATTTGTTCTTTTTTCTGTTGTTGTTTTCTTTGTCACGTTCTCTGACTATTTGGCACATGCAATGCTTTATGGTCAATTAAAGAGTGGGGGATATAGCATAGCAAAAAATGTGGGGTCCAAAGGAAATGATTCGTTTTTTTTTCTATCGTTAAATCTATGTCCAAAAGAGAAAATCGTTAAATAAAAATATTGGCAAAGCCGTTTGGCCTTTTTTCGTTTTTGTTGGCCAGTTCAATGGAGAGAATTCATTGAAATGTTCTTTTTTTTGTAATGTTGATTGATTACAATTTTTTCAGCATTGTTTGAAGATAAGGGATAATATTTTTGTGAGATATAATGTACTCTAAAAAAGTTAAAATTTTTAACGTATGAATTTAAAAAAAAAGTGCACTACCGCTTAAAGCATCTTTAAGGTCCTATCGGCATTTTCAAGCAAAGTTTGAACACTCAGAAAAAAATATAAAATTGTTGCCATAACCTACCATGCGCCGTGTGCTTGAAAAAATATTCTTTAAACCAGTGAGCGGAGCAGTATAGTCGGACGGGGCCGACCATACGATACCCTACACAACTACCACGAAACTTAAATTTTCTGCGGATGTTTATTCCAAGCCTGGGCAATATTTCGTGATATTTGCATTTGACGATCGGTATACTTAAAGGTGGGTCTAGGACCAATATTTCGCGGCGTTACAAACTTTTGGGGCTGCACAAATTTTGTAATTTTTCACACAAAAGTAATACCCTGACAACATAGTTGTGTAGGGTATAAAAATCCACGCCTGTGATGGTGCTTGAAAAAATATTCTGTAAAAAATCCACGCCTGTGATGGTGCTTGAAAAAATATTCTGTAAAAAATCTACGCCTGTGATAGTGCTTGAAAAAGATAATCTTTAAAAAATCCACGCCTATGATTCTGCTTGAAAAAATAGTTTTTAGAAAAACAAGGCCGTGATGGTGCTTGAAAAAATGTTCTTTAAAAAAATTCAAGTCTACGACGGAGTTTCATAGGTTATTCTGCTCATCCGAATCCCAATAGAATCACATGCATGTCACCATGTTTGTCTTTTGATGAATTTCCAATTCAATTTCTCAAAAAAAATGCTGCTCACACATGCCAACCGAAGCATTGTTTTGCACTGCACAGAAAATATTGTGATATGACATCAAGTTGTTGCTGTTGCTCTGCACACACACATATCTACATATTTATGTTTTGCATTATTTGCAAAACATCAATACACGTCACTTAGACACGTATTCTGACACAAACTCAATATGTCAACTACGGTGATGCAATTTATTTCATTGCAATTGTAAAAAAAAAGAAAAACAAAAAAACGCATTTGGAAAAAATTGTGGAAGCAGAATAAGCATTAAAAAACCTGCAAACAGGGAAAGTTTACATCAATAATGGTAACGTTATTGGTTATGACAGCAACATAACCAATAACGATAAAATTAAATGACAGCAGCAAAAAAAAGAAATAGAATAACTTTTAATTGCATAAAAACAACTACAAAAAAATAAAAACAGAAATTTGTCAATTATGGGAAATTGGATTTATGTACAAAAATGTTGTGTACATCAAACAGATGTTTTTATGGCCAACATTAACACATGTGGAGTATGTCATAAGTTGATATTGGACCAGAAGGCTTTAAATTACATTGATTGATATATTTGAAGTAGCTTTTAAGCAAACTGCTGTCGTTAATTTGATATTTTTTATTACTGAATGATGAATAATAAAAAATATTGATTTTTTCACAGTTATTGTGTTGCAAAAAAACCGACCTTTGAAAAACTATTCTTTAAACAATCCACATCTGAGATGAACCTTGATCAAATATTATTTAAAAGTCTAAGCCTGAGATTACTTACTTAGCTGGCTTGTGACAGAACTTTCGGCGCGTCGGTCTTTTGCGCAGTTTTTCCAATTTTAAAGACCATTTTCGGTGATATTGTCTTCGACAATATCATCTTCATCCAATCTCACAACATGACCTAGCCAACGTAGTCGCTGCAGCTCAATAGGTCTAACAATGTCGATGTCCGAGAATAGCTGGTACAACTCATGGTTCATTCGACGGTGATATTCACCGTCAACGCAGATCGGCCCATAGATCTTTTGGAGAATTTTTCTCTCAAACACTCCAAGAGCTGTCTCATCAGCTTGCGTAAGTGCCAATGCTTCAGATCCGTATAACAGTGTCTTGTAGAGTGTGAATTTGGTCTGCCGGGAGGTGACCTTGCTTTTGAGTTGTTTGCTCAGACCATAGTAGCATCGGTTTGCCATCCCTATCCTAACTAATGTCATTTGTTTTGTTTATGGCGGTACCAAGGCATACTAAATCTTTGACTACCTCGAAGTTGTTTGGTGTACAGACTGCCATTTCTGTTCACATTTGCCTCTCGTATGACCTTTTCCAGCAGGATGTTGAAAAGGCCACACGGCAAACTATCACCTTGTATGAATCCTCGTTCAATATTAAAGGGCTCCGAGAGGTCTTTTCCGACTTTAACAGCTGATTTTGAGCCTGTCCAAGTTATTCTGCATAGCCGAATCAATTTTGCAGGAATGTCAAACGCAGAGATGGCTTTATACACCTCTGACGGATAGTCGACGATTAGGTGGAATGTGTCGATGTGTTTTTCGTGGTTTTTTTTCAGGACTTGGCGCAGAGTGAAAATCTGGTCAATGGTGGATTTGCCAGGTCTGAAGTCACATTGGTATGGTCCAATAATTTCATTGACCATTGGCTTCAGTCTTTCACACTGTACGTTGGATACTACTTTATATGCGATGGGAAGGAGACTTATTACTCTATAGTTGGCACATATCGTATTGCCTCCTTTATTGTGCACAGGACACAGGATGCTGAGGTTCCAATCATTGGGCATGCATTCTTCTAGCCAAATTGTACTACATAATCAGCTGGTGCATGCTCCTTACCAGCATCTGACCACTAGTCTTGAATAGTTCGGCTTGTAACCCATCGGAACCTGCTGCTTTATTATTCTTCAGCAGATTGATTTCGATTCTGACTTAATCTTGGCTAGGTGGTATACACTCTATACCGTCATCTATTATTGGTTCTGGGGTATCCACTTCACTACTACTATTTGATACATGAATTTTTTTCAAAATGCTCCTTCCAGATCCTCAACACACTCTCTGTATCTGTCACCAGGTTTCCTTCTACATCTCTACAGGAGGATGTGCCTGCACCAAAGCCTACGTTTTGGTGTTTTACTCGTTGGTAAAATTTCCGGACTTCATTCTGGCTCCTAAACATCTCGATTTGCTCACGCTCACGTTTTTCTTGCTCATTCTTCTTTTTTCTGAAAATACGGTAAAATTTCCGGACTTCATTCTGGCTCCTAAACATCTCGATTTGCTCACGCTCACGTTTTTCTTGCTCATTCTTCTTTTTTCTGAAAATACATTTCTGCTCTCTTCTATTCTATCGATAATTTTACATCGTATTACACGTTGCTACTGTCTACAGGGTTGCCCTATACGCTGGGTTTTTCATATCAGTAGCATTACGACACTCCTGATCGTACGACGGATTTCTTGATGGTGGTTTTTAGTAAAATATGTCTTTGGCCTGTTCATTTTTATATTTGGTCGGAGCATGTGCGCAAATGAGACTGATGTAGAAGAATTTCGCGGATTATAGCAATTCGCTCATCTACTGGAGTGAATCTGGGGACGAGGTCTTTTATTCTCCTGTTAACCATAAATCCGCAGTCAAATTCATGTCTCGTTTCATGGCAGCTATAATACAGGGCGAACACTGCGCCTGGTTTGTACAACGTGCGCACATTCCAAGTGCAGATGCGCAGATCGTGGTCCTTTATACGTTTGCGGGGGTCGTCATCATTAGGGGGATTTGGATTTCTTTTTCTTAGATTTTTCATAGTAGGTTGGGTTTTCTGAGAGTGGGCAACTAACCCGACGCCTCAACCCATTTTTATAGTTCGTATGGGTGAACTCGCGGCACATATTAGCTCACTATTTCATCGGGTGATGAAAATAGCTCCCCAGGTGGCACCGCGGGGAGGTCAGTGTCCACAATTGAGAAGAAAGAGGGACCAAAGTCGTTGCTTGTTATCTATCATCCCCTACGCCACCTAAGACTGAGATTATCTTTGGAAAAATATTCTTTAAAAAATACACACCTCAGCCTGAGATGACCCATGAAAATATATTTCTAAAAAAATAAGCCTAAGATGACCCTACAAATATATTCTTTAAATAAAAAATAGGCCCTCGAAATATATACTTTAAAAAATCCACGCCTTGTGTTCTTTAAAAAAAATCCAAAAGTTTTTAATTTAAAATTATAAATAAACCAGACTTTTTTAAAATGTCATATTATCCTGACAAAGACATTTGACGGAAACAAAGTATAATGATGAAATTAATGTGGCAAAGATATCATCGACAGACATGTGGTAAGACATTCCAGTATACTGGGAGGGTCGTGTCTAAATGAACGGCCTCTTGTCTCTAAGGAAATGTGACAAACATTAATTGTTATCGTTCTATTCATACGATGCTATGGATGAGTAAATTGAAGGATATGAATAATTCATTGTCATATCGTTTATCACAGTTCGTTATTTGTGAGAAGGGTGTAACATTAGTGTTGAATTTGAAAATATTGTATTACAGATCGCAAATGTATTTGTGGGTTCGTAATAAGAAAAGAAATTTGAATTTGGAATGTGTAGGATTTGATCTATCATTCATGTTAATGACTTCCGTGTTTCTATCTCCAAGTTGTCAATATTTCGAAATAAGGACAACTACATGCATCCTTTTGTTGAGTGTGTTAAGTGAATATATTTTGGGGCTGCTATATAATTTCACACACTATTTTCAATTTATTTTATTCCTAAAAACGATTTGAAAAAATTTTAAATTTGGGTCATGTTTTTACATGCAATTGGAGCATTTCCCCATTAAGCTAGTGTTGTTATTATCATTAGGCAAATTTCCGTTAGAGTATGACATTGTATTGTTTTCCTTCTGTCATTGTATTGTTTAGTTTTCCTTTTGAAAGAAGAAATACATTGTCTTAGGAGAAAAAAAATTAACAACAATTCTTTCCTTTGTTGTGTTGTATACTTTTTGGGGCGGTATGTTGACGGCCTTGTCTTACTTGTTTAGGGTTTATGTTTCATTACAGCAAATATAAGTATGCCGGTGGCGAAGTAGCTGAGGCCATTATCGTGACAATGCAATTCGCAACTTGTTCTTAAATGAGAATTGTTACAATGCACATTTGGCAACAGCAAAAAAATAATAGAAATACAATTTAGATAACAAAAACCGGGGTATACCCAAATTAGGACCGAAACAAGTAGTGGATTATTTAAAGATTCTTCTTCAAGGACTTAAACAAGGCTTGATTTTTTTTAATATTTTTTAAGGACCTACACAAGGTCAGGATTATTTAAAGATTTTTTCAAGGACCTCAAAAAACCTGGATTATTTAACGATTTTTTAATGACCTTAAATTGCCTTTATTATTTAAAGACTTTGTGGATTATTTGAAACGAGGCATGGTCTTTTAGGATCTAAACTAGAAGTGGATTTTTTAAAGAATATTTTTTCAAAGACCCAAACATGGCGTAGATTTAATAAACTATACACAACTATGTTGTCAGTCGTCGTATCTCGACTAGCTGAGTCGATCTGGGCATGTGTGGCCGTCCGTCTGTCCATTATAATTTGTAAACACGATACAGGCCACAGTTATGGACCAATCTTCACGAAATTTTGCATGTATGATGGGTTCTGGCCAATGAAGACCCCTATTGTTTTTGGGAAAGATCGGTTAATATTTAGGGGATGAAATGGACCAAATACTAAATTTTTTTCGGTTTTTCTGGTCGCTCCAGAGGCCGCAATTATGGCCCAAACACCGCGAATTTTTGCATGGAGAAGGGGATGGGGCCAAAGAATAAGCATGCATGTTTTGATAAAGATCGGTCAATATTTAGCGGATCAAATGGACCCTGACTTTTGTGTGAAAAATTACAAAATTTGTATTCGATAGCGCATCTATTTACTCCTGAAGGACATAGAGCAGAAAAGAAAAAAGAAAACCTCTTCCTTACTTTTTTCGAATATTCAGTACAGTCCTTCTAATTACTTGTCCAGATTACCTTCACGGTGGGTTGTGTTGTGATTTTCAGATTATACTCTACTCGAAAACACACAAAAAATTATGTTTTCGGTCCATTTCATCCCAAAATTTTAATCTGATCATCACCGAAAATTGTAGGCGTTGTTCTTGACCATAACTGGAACTTCATGATAAATTTCAAAGCCATCAGCACGATATTTCTCCCTCTAATGTGGTAATGGGTTACTAAATAATATCTGAATACGTAAGCACCTGTAAATATTTGACTGTAACTCCCACATCTGAGTAGATAAATCACTATATTTGGTATCAATTTAAAGGCCAACCACTCCTCTTGGATATGCTATCAAATCCTGGGGACTACATCCTCCAGGAGTAAATATATATGCCATAGAATACAAATTTTGTCATTTTTCACACAAAAGTCAGGGTCCATTTGACCCGCTAAATATTGACCGATCTTTATCAAAACATGCATGCTTATCCTCTGGCCCGATCCCCTTCTCCATGCAAAAATTCGCGGTGTTTGGGCCATAATTGCGGCCTCTGGAGCGACCAGAAAAACCGACAAAAATTTAGTATTTGGTCCATTTCATCCCCTAAATATTAACCGATCTTTTCCAAAAACAATAGGGGTCTTCATTGGCCAGAACCCATCCTACATGCAAAATTTCGTGAAGATTGGTCCATAACTGTGGCCTGTATCGTGTTTACAAATTATAATGGACAAACGGACGGACGGACACACATGTCTAGATCGACTCAGCTAGTCGAGATATGACGATCGGTATACTTAAAGGTGGGTCTAGGACCAATATTTCGCGGCGTTACAAACATTTGGGGCTGCACAAAGCTATAATACCCTGACAACATAGTTGTGTAGGGTATAAATAGTATATCCAAGAGGAATGGTTGGCCTTTAAATTGATACCAATTACATTTTCTTATGTACTCGTATGTGGGAGTTACACATACATATTTACAGGTGTTTACGTACTCAGATATTCTTTAGTAACCCATTACTAGAGGGCGGAAAAAAGCGTGGATAGCTTTGAAATTTTCCATGACGATCCAGGTATGGTCAAGGCTAACGCCTATAATTTTCGTTGATAATCAGATAAAAATTGTGGGATAAATTGGGCCGAGAACTGAATTTTTATGATTTTTTTAAGTTGACAACCTACGGGGTACTGTTGTCAGACAAGAAGGTCCAAATATCACGAAATTTTGACCAGAATAAACATATGCAGGGTATTATGTCTTTGTGCATATGTTTGTAACAGACAAAATGAATCGAATCACTTTCTGAGTCGATTTACGCATGTCCGCCTGTCCGTCCGTCTGTCCGTCCATCTGTCCGCCTGTCCGTCCGTCTGTCTGTCCGTCCATGTATTTTTGTTAACAAAGTACAGGTCGCATTTATGATCCAATTCAGATGAAATTTGACACATCTTATTTATTTGGCCTAAGGACGAATGCTATTGAAATGGAAGAAAATCGGTTCAGATTTAGATATAGCTCCCGTATATAGTTTCGTCCGATTTAAGGTAATTGGGGTACAAAAGTCCATATATAACTTTCGATTTGCACGAAATTTTGCACGAGGTACTGAATTAAGTCTAGAATGATGTGTGTTAAGTTTCGTGAAAATCGGTTCAAATTTAGATATAGGTTCTATATATATATTCCTCCCATTTAATGTAAACGGTGCACCAAAGTCAATATATATCTTTCCATTTGCACGAACGTTTGCATAGCCTAATGAATTGGTTCTAGAATGATGTGTCTAAAGTTTCCTGAAAGTCGGTTAATATTTATATATAGCAGCCATATATATTTTCGTCCGATTTAATGTAAATGGTGCACCAAACTCCTCATGTTTATCAGATATTTATCCAAATAATCAACGGGTGACCGATTGATATTTGCTTTAAATTGATTTACATAATTTTGTCTGAACAAATGATAAATTTAGTAGAGGTTGCAGAATGACATATTTGTGGATCCAATTTCCTTTTACTGGTTCTTCAAAAATACGAATTCTGTTAAGATTTATCTGTTGAATATACCCAAAGTGGTGAAGGGTATCATATAGTCGGCCCCGTCCAACTTCACTTCTTTCCTTACTGGGGTTTTAAATAGTTTTAAGGGTCAAACTATGCAATTTTTTTAATTTGTATTAACTCATAAAAATCATTCACTACTCAGCTAAGTCTTTGCAAAATCCTTCCAGTGCAACTTTTCCAATTAAAATAACAACGAAAAAATTAATTTATAAATAATAAAAAAATCCACAAGTCATTGACATTTAATAGATTTCACATTTGACATACTTGACGATCAAAAAACATCACAAAGTTTTGCAATAGCTAAAACCGATTTTTTGTTTTGTTTTCTGCCAACTCATCGTAAAACCATTACTTCTCCAGCAACACCAACACCACCAGATGTTTAATTAAAATCACTCAGGAATATAAAAAAACTTTCAACATTTCTTTTCAAAATGGCAAAACGATAAATTCTTCTCACAATGAATGAAGGAGAAAACAAAAACTATCAATAGCTGTAGTAACAACAACAAAAAACGAAGAATCATGACAAGCAATTTCTAAACGGATAACAGAAGTATTGTAAACGCAAAAAAATACAACACCAACATCTTTACAATTTTTCAAAATGACAGTTGTGCATGTGTGTGAAACAAGTTTTGTATATTTCAAGCTCTAATTTTTTCCTTGCTTTAGAAAAATAGAAACCAAAAATGAGTTTAGTGTTTTTTTTGTTACGATGTGTTTTGGTTTTTTCTCTGCATTGCCTTATTTCTCAACTGCATTTCATTTATTGAGAAATCGGTTATTGGTTTCTTTTGCCATTTCCAATTGTTTCCTGTCGGAGTTGGTACATTTGCACTTTAATTGAATGTTAATTATGCCTTTTTTCATTTGATCCCTTTTTTATTTTTTGCTACCATTACATATCAAGGGATTTTCACCCCAGGAAATTACAAAGAATTTTAAAACCAGTGAGCGGAGCAGTATAGTCGGACGGGGCCGACCATACGATACCCTACACAACTACCACGGAACTCAAATTTTCTGCGGATGTATATTCCGAGCCTGGGCAATAATTCGTGATATTTGCACCCTCTTGCCAGATTAGTGGTAAACAGCAACTCTTCCTCAAACTGACATATTTTCCGAATATTACGAGTATTCAGTACAGCTATTGTCCAGATTCCCTTCACCGTGGGTTGTGTTGTGATGTTCGGCTTTCATTTGTGGTCTATATATCGACTCGATAATAACACAAAAAAATTAAGTTTTCGGTCCACTTCATTCCAAAATTATTATCTGATCATCACCGAAAATTATAGGCGTTGTCCTTGGAACATTTCACAGCGATAAGTTCCTCTCTCTAGAGTTATAATGGGTAACTAAATAATATACGAATACGGAGATACCTGTAAATATTTAATTGGTATTAATTTAAAGGTCAACCACTCCTCTTGGATATAATATATCCTTCTATGTCTTTCAGGGGTAAATATATACGCTATAGAATACAAATTTTGTCATTTTTCGCACAAAAGTCCGGGTCCATTTGACCAGCTAAATATTGACCGATCTTCATGAAAACAGGCATGCTTATTCTTTGGCCTGATCCCCTTCTCTAGAGAGCGGAACTATAGGGCTGATCGCTTTGAAATGTTCCATGAGGTTCCAGCTATGGTCAAGGACAACGCCTATAATTTTCGGTGATGATCAGATAAAAATTTTGGGATAAAGTGGGCAGAAAACTTAATTTATTGTTTTTTTTTCGAGTCGATCTATAGACCACAAATGAAAGCCGAACATCACAACACAACCCACGGTGAAGGGAATGTGGACAATAGCTGTACTGAATACTCGTAATATTCGGAAAATATGTCAGTGTGAAGAAGAGGTGCTGTTTACCTCTAATCGGGCAAGAGGGTGTAAATATCACGAAATATTGTCCAGGCTCGGAATATACATCCGCAGAAAATTTGTCGGCCCCGTCCGACTATACTGCTCCGCTCACTGTTTCTTTTTTTTAATCGGAAGATAATTATTTGGGAGCTAAATCTACATCCGAACTGGTTTTAGCAAACTTTAGTACGTTGTACAGAATTGTGTGGTAATCTGCCTAACTTTGAGTCTTAAAATAGGACAATTTTCAGGAAACTTTACACACATCATTCTAGACTCTAAATCGGGCAAAAATATATAGGAGCTATATCTAAATCTCAACCGATTTTCAAGAAATTTTACACACATCATTCTAGACTCAATTCAGTACGCTATGCCAAATTTCGTGCAAATAGGGCCTTTGGTACACCATTTACATTAAATCGGACGAAAATATATATGGGAACTACTATATCTAAATCTGAACCGAGTTTTCCCACTTCGTCCTTGGGTCAAATAGACTAGCTGTGCCAAATTTCATCCAATTCGGATCATAAATGCGACCTGCACTTTGTTTACAATTTAACATGGGCAGACAGACGGACGGACGGACTTACGGACGTACTTTCATAAATCGACTTAGAATGATGATTCTATGCATATTCTCAAAAGGAACCATGTGTCTACCTTAATAATCTTTAAAAAATCCACGCCTTTTACCGGTCGTTGGAAAAAAATCTTTAAAAAATCCACGCCTTTCACCGGTCGTTGAAAAAAAAATCTTAAAAAAATCCACGCCTTTTATTGGTATACTTAATATAAATTCAAATTCAGATTTCAGATGACTCCACTCTAAAAAGACTCCACTTTAAAAACATTTTCAATTACTAAAACACAATAACCTTTCCTTTTCCATTTATCTTCAAGTTTAAAATTACATTTGTTCTCTTATCTCTCCTTGCAGTATTACTAACATCAGCTGCCTCAATAAATGCCCGGAATGAATCAATTTCCTTTATAAGCCAGCAAACAAAGACAATGCCCGGGGACTTATCATCCGCAGTGGCTACAACCAGTAACATCATCGCTAATACCACTTCATTTGTTGCAAGTGCAAACCAGCAACAACAAAACCGAACAAATTTACCACAACCCAACCAACAGCCGGTATTACCAACATTACAACAACAACAGCAGCAACAACAAACTTTAGAAAATCCTTTACAAATCCTGGAAAACAACAACAATAACAACAGCCCACCTCAATCGACCAGCGAAAGAACAAAACAAGTAACAAAACCCACTACCAAGATTGCCATCACTGGCAATGATCCCGCAGAGGCCAAAGATCAAATACTTCTTATGGCGCCCAAACAGAAACGACAACAACGGGGTCATCAGTTGCCGCAATATTTAACCTCGACTCAAGGAACCTCATTCGTTGTGAATGCAACAACCGCATTCGATGCTCCGGCGGCCCACAAACTGAATGCCTTCCACCACACTGCCACTTCCATGGTAGGTGGACGTTTAATTGTGCCCATGGATGATACGCAAACACATCATCCGCAATTGCCACCACCACCGTTGCCTTTTAATCGCCCGAATGGTGGTGGTGGTTCTACGGGTTTGAACAGCGCCAGTATATCGGATGATTTCAATGAGCTGACGCCATTCGCTGCGAAACGTAATACAATGCCAGTTTTTGACTATGGCATGCCACAGAATATAACCGCGCGAACGGGTCACATGGAGGCAGTGCTTAAATGTCGTGTTGACAGAATTGGCGATAAATCGGTAAGTAGAAAAAGAAAAAAGGGAGTAGATTTGTATTTTTCCTGCCAGAGAGAATGTTTTTGTTTTTTGTGGGAATTAAAAGAAGTTTTTGTTTTATTGCAAGATGGGACAAGAGGGAGATTATTTGTTACTGTCCGTAACAGCAATGGGTAGTAAGGAGATTTTGTCGCTAATCTTAATTAATATCCGCGTATAATGGTTAAATTTTGCAATAAAATTCCTAACTTGTAATTGGGAAAATTTTGCTGAGAATAAGCAATCGAACGAAGGACGGAAGGCTTTTATAGACTAGCACCCCCACCAAATGGTTTGCATTCAAATGTCCTTAAATCCGCCAGGATCTTTATAGGAGGGCTATGTTAATACATTGTGTGGTACTTTTATGTAAACCAGTAAAAAAGAGGTGTATGTCGGCCAGGCCGAACTTTTTATACCATCCAACATATGGAGTGCTTTCAAATTTTCTTTAATAAGGTGGTCAAATTCGGCTAAAACTTTAGCCCCTTTATATGGGGCTATGCCATATTACACCCACTTCAATGGGAAAATTAATCTAAAATGTTCAACATACCGAACATAGAGCGAAATCCATTTAAAGGCTATGCTTTTTATGCTATAATCAATATTGAAAATGTTCTGCAAAGATGTTGTTCATCGAAGATGGCGGAATACCCAATTACATACACTTTGGGATGGGAGAATACTGCTAAAATTTTCAAAATATCGAAAATGGGGAGGGAATATCTCTATTGATGGTTATGATAAAAAATGGATCGATATCGAAAATTATCTGTACAGACCTTTCTCGTCATCTAAGATCCCGGAATGCCAAGTTGAATGCTTCAAAACACCGATGGACCTATGTCGCAAATTTTCTGCAAAGAAGTTTACCACCCTCCAAGATCCTAGAATAATAATGATCCTTCTGTGGGAGAATACAGTTTATATGGAGCTATGTCAAAACTTCGACCTGTATTGAAAAGTTTCTGCTTTAATTTTTGTCAGTCTCTACAAAACTCCCAATGTCATATTTCAGCTACTTCGGAGGGGAAATAGACTAAACCCTTTAAAGCAATGAAAGTGGGGAAATAACTAAGAAAAGTCTCCTAGTTTAAAGCAGTCCTTTTAACCTTCACAAATATTTGTAAATAAATCGATTTTTTTCAAAAATGTCTATTTATAATTTCGTTACAGGTTTCTTGGATACGAAAACGTGACTTGCATATATTAACCGTTGGAAAAACCACCTACACTTCCGATAATCGTTTCTTGGTAAGTAACAAATCCGAATTACAATGCCGTTGAAAATGCGGATAGTGGCATTTCTTAAATTTCGGTTTCGGTTATGTTTACTTTATTAAGACGTATGAGTAATTATTTGCATTAAATGATCATTTAAGTTTTGGATGAATGCATGTTCGTTTGAGCAAATACCCTGATAAAAAAGTTGAGCTATACGGACATATCTACCAACCTACTTATGTAAATTTGAGCGATTTTTAATGGAGATTTTTCTTAAAAAACACCAAAAAGTGAACCGATATTGGCGACGCGGAACATCCCCAAAATATTGCAATTTAGAGGACACAGTTATATAAAATATGTTATTGCAGAAAAAATGTTTGCATCACCATACATTCCTTTACGCTAAATATTAAACATACCACAAAATCGGTAGGTATGTTTATATGTTGGCTAGGCCTAAATGCGGGCCGATATAGTTCATTCTAGAACCTTACGTTCTAGTGTTTTATCTCGATATCCTTCGCAGGTAGAATGATTGCAACAGAGTCTTAGAACCAAACCCAAGACGTGGAACAAATCAGATAACTATTTTAATATGAAAACAGTAACAAAAGTCCACAAATCAGACTGCCCGACTATACGATACCCTTCACCACTTCGGACGAAATTACCAGTTTGAAGTGCATAGATATTTAAACAAAAACAACCCATACCAATCTGAAATTTATGAAACATTGAATGTCAATCATTTGTATGAAATCGAGCATGAGAGCTATAAATAAATAGACGTATTTGAGCAACCGAGGTATACACCATTTGGTATGCTGCAGCACAGTGCGCTATCCAAAATTTATCTCGACAAAAAATCCAATAAACATTATTCTACGTTCCATTTGGTACGTTGTGCACCAATTCGTCTTAAGCGGACGAACATTCGTTATTCGGTACACCATTTCGATGAAATTGGATGCAATTATAAATGGAAGCTATATATAAACCTGAAAGCAAACATACTTGAATCATTTGTATAAAATCGGAAAAATATATGTCGAAATATAAATATCAGACGAAAATAATGTTATATGGGAGCTATATTTAAATCTGTACCGATTTTAATATAACTTAACAGAAATCAGAAGAAGTCAGACTCAAAACCACAAAATACCAAAAATTGGAGGTACCCTTATATTGGAGATCTGCCTACACATGAACCGATATAGACCATCTTTGAACTTGAGCTGCCTCCAAACAAAAGACAATTCTATGGAAAATGTTGGCAATCTATCTCAATTCGTTTAAAGGCTAGACTGATTACAACAGACTTACTGGCATGTTTAAATCTTCATAGAATTTTACGCTGATCAAGACAACAACAAAGGTGTTTTTATACCATTCGCAACACTGTAGTACAGGGTCTTATGTATTTGTGCATATGTTTGTAACAGGCAAAAGGAAACGAGATATACACATGGTTCCTTTTGAGAATATGCATAGAATCACTTTATAAGTCGATATATGCATGTCCGTCCGTCTGTCCATCTTAAATTGTAAACAAAGTACAGGTCGCATTTTTATTCGAATTGGATGAAATTTAGCTCAGCTCATTTATTTGGCCCAAGGACGAACCCTATTGAAATTGGGAAAAATCGGTTCAGATTTAGATATAGCTCCCATATATATTTTCGTCCGATTTACTGTAAATGGTGCACAAAAGTCCCTATATATCCTTCGATTTGGCACAGCGCATTGAATTAGGTCTAGAATGAAGTGTGTTAAGTTTCCTGAAAATCGGTTCATATTTAGATATAGCTCCCATATATATTTTCGTCCGATTTCAGGTCTTCTATTTACATGAAATTTGGCATTGCGTACTAAATTGAGTCAAGAATAATTAGTGGTGAGTTTCGGGAAAATCGGTTCAGATTTCGATATAGTTCCCATATATATTTTCGTCCGAGTTTATGTAAGTGGTGAATCAGAGTCCCTATATATCCTCCGATTGGCACGAAATTTAGCAGAGCGAATTGAATTAAGTCTAGAAAGACGTGTGTTAAATTTCGTGAAAATCGAATGGTGCAAAGTCGTTTTGTAGCCTTCGATTTGCATGAAATTTTGCATAACGTACTTAATTGAGTCTAGAATAAAGAGTGTTGCGTTTCGGGAAAATTGGTTCAGGTTTCCATATTGCTCCCACATATACATTTATATTCGTCCGATTTTACATAAATGGTAAATGTTTGTCCGATTAACACGAAATTTTGCACAACGTATCAAATTGGGTCATGACTGACGTTATTGCGTTTCGTTGAAATTGATGCAGATGCTACCATTGCTTCCATATGTATTTCGAACGGGTGTCTGATTGAAATTAAAATTTTAACCGTGCGTCGATCGAATAGCGTTTATCAATTTTGCTATAAATCGTTTTCCATAAATTTGTCCCATGGGACGCAGTCGAAGATTATGATTATGTTCCTTCAAGGGAGCATTGACATGCAATTGTAAGGATACATGTGTACAATATACCCAAAGTGGTGGAGGGTATCATACAGTCGGCCCAGTCCGGATTTACTGCTTTTCTTAATGGTTTTATTATGAAATTTAAAGTTGAGTTTCGAAATTTACCAATTTGTATTATTATTATTATTATTGTGTAGAAAATTTCCCTTTAAAAATTATTAATGTTAGTTTATGTTTCGGGGTATCGCCAATAGATCGGTATCCCACATTATTCGATTCTTTGTGGGTTTGGGTTCATATGACGGTACCAATCCCTTCTCGGTATTCTGAAGGTTTTATAATTTTGCATTGTGGGCTTTTGGAGAATGAGGCCTAAATATGAACTCTCCCTCTCTCGAGCGTAAACAATCTTTGGGGATAATAAAGTCATAATCACAATATATTTATATTAATTCCAAGATTTTCATATACCTTAATTTGTTGAAAATTAAGTAATTGATAATTATATTATTCGAATTTGAAAATAAAATAAAATCATCCATTCTCCAATAATCCTTTAGCTGACGCAACACTTGCATGCAATTTTTTTTTAATATAAAGGCAATTTTAAAGTATCAATGGGTTTTTTCTTTCTTATATTATTTAACATTAAAAGCATATGCGTAACCAAGCAAAGGACTCACTCACACACACACATACCCAATCAGGAGACACCACAATGAAATAACTTTGATAATGCCAACGTTATTGGCAATTAGCCTCACACAAATGCAACTGTCATTAAAATACGAAAAGAGTCGTCAATGATATTGCCACTGATGATGATGACGACAATAATTGTGGCACAATGGCTGATGGCCGCCATCATGGATATGCTTCAGAATTGTGTGCTTATGATCGTTGGTTCGTTCATTCATTCATCCATCCATTTATTTGTTTCGCTTTTTATAATACGCACAAATTAACAACAAAGTCAAGAGAAATGAATTTTTATTACAAATAATAAAAATACAAGTAAACTGATATTCCATGAGGGCCTACTCTTTGATTCTGATTCCGAATAGTCATCATCTTTGTTGTTTTTTTTCTTCTTCTTTTTTAAAACCCATAACATTTTATGATTATTATTTTTATGATTGTAAAGAAAAAAGTGTAAATATATTTACATATCGCCCATACATATATACAGACAGCTACGCACTTGAATGTGTTTTTATATAGTAAGTGCCTGAGTAGATAATATGTGTGTGTGAATGTATCTCTTTGTTTGTTTGTATGTCTCCCTGGCGATGTGTGCAACTAACGTTGATTTTTATCTTCTTTATTGTAGGTGACAGAATCCAAGGACTCCCGTGAATGGACGTTACATGTAAAATCTCCACAAGTACGTGATAGTGGCATTTATGAATGCCAAGTGAATACCGAACCGAAAATGTCGATGGCATTTCAGCTGAATATTATTGGTGAGTAAAATATAAGAGACTTTTACACAATTTACATATTTACATATATATATATATATACAATTCATCAAAGTGTGGCATCAAAATCAAATTTATAGAAACACATATATTTTATTTGTTTTTGAGTGTCCTGCAATAAAATCCACATCAATACTCCAAAAATTCAAATGGAATAACTTTAGTGTCAGTAAAAGTAGTAAAATGAAAATAAATTGAAATCGTATCTATCAAAAAATAATAAAAATCGCCAATAAATTTTGGTCATATTCTATACCCTTCAACGTGATGAACAAATTGATTTCTGGTTGTAAAAGTAGAGAATTTAAATCATTACGATTTTACAACATAAATATAATCTTTGGTGACAACAAAATATACCCACCTTAGGTGGGGTCATCTAAGCCTATTCTAAAGCGTGGCATTTTCTTTTAAATTTTTTTTTTTAGTATTTTTCAAAGCGTGGATTTTTAAAATATTTTTTTGGAAATATTTTTAAATATGTTCCCCACCCATTTCCTCATAGAAGTGGCTAAAATACTGTACTGAGAAATTTTTTCTATAGAAAACAAAAGTCCTCGGTTTTACGCAAAGAATGAGTGAGCGGAGCAGTATTGTCGGACGTGGCGACCTCGAAAATGGAACTTTCTGTGTTTGTATATTCTGAGCTTTGGCAATATTTTGCGATATTTGCACACTATTGACCGACTAGATGTCAACAAATGGGTTACTAAATAATATGTTAATACGTAAGCACCTGTAACTATTTAAGTGTAACTCCCACATCCGAGTACATACAACAATATAATTGGTATCAATTTAAAGGTCAACCGCTCCTCTTCGATACACTATCAACTTCTCGGATTTACATCCTTCAGGAGTAAATATATATGCCACAAAATACAAATTTTGTAATTTTCACACAAAAGTCAGGGTCTATTTGACCCGCTAAATATTGACCGTTTTTATCGAAACTTGCATGCTTATTCTTTGACCCAATCCCCTTCTCCATGCAAAAATTCGCGGTGTTTGGGTCATAATTGTGGCCTCTGGAGAAGTCATCCTACATGCACAATTTCTTGGAGATTGGTCCATAACTGTGGCCTGTATCGTGTTTACAAATTATAATGGGCGGACGGACACACCTAGATCGACTCAGCTAGTCGAGATATGATGATGGGTATACTTAAGGTGGGTCTAGGACCAAAATTTCGCGGCGTTATAAAATTTTGGGGCTGCACAAAGTTATAATACACTGACAACACATTTGTGTAGGGTATAAAGAGTCCTCAGGATATTGAAGGATTTTGTCTATGGAAAAAAATCCTCAGGGTACTAAGGGATTTTTTTCTATAGAGAAAAATAATCCTCAGGGCAAAGTAAAAGTATCAAAGTCCCTATATATTTTTCGATTTACACGAAATTTGGCATAGAGAACTAAATTAGGTACAGAATGGTGTGTGCTAAGTTTCGTGAAAATCGGTTCAGATTTAGATATAGCTCGGGTCAGATTTATATATAGCTCACATAGTCCCTGAAAATCTTTTAATTTGTACGAATTTTGGCATAGCGTACTGAATTAAGTCTAGAATGTTGAGTGCAAAGTTTCGTGAAAATCGGTTCAGATTTAGATATAGCTCCCATATATAGTTTTATCCGATTTGAAGTAATTGGTGAACAAAAGACTCTATATATCTTTCGATTTGCACGAAATTTGGCATAGCGTACTGAATTACGCCAATAATAATGTGTGCTAAGTTTCATGAAGATCGATTCAGATTTAGATATAGCTGTAATATCTATTTTCGTCCGATTTTATGTAAATGGTGTACCAAAGACCCCATATATCTTTCGATTTGCACGAATTTTGAATTAAGTCTAAAATGATGTAGCTAAGCTTCGTGAAGAGATCCATAGCTAGGCCGATTGACACAACGTACTAAAGTAATATAAATTACTCTCTGGCAAGTTACCCTGAAATCGGTTCAGATATATATATATATATATATATAACAAAAACGCGACGTCTTTCAGGATATATATGTAGAATATACCCAAAGTGGTGAAGGGTATCATATAGTCGGCCTAGTCCGACTTTACTACTTTCCTTGCTTGTTTTCTATAGAAAAAAGTCCTCAGTGTATTTTTCATCTCAATTTTAGTGTTCCTTTAATAAATACTTAATCAACCAGTAAGGAAAGTAATAAAGTCGGACTAGACCGACTATATTATACCCTTCACCACTATGGGTATATTAAACAGAACAATTAACATGAAATTGGATGAACTAAAATATGTGATATTTATCGCAATGTGAAAATCGGGCGAAACTATATATGGGAGCTATATCTAAATCTAGACCGATTTTCACGAAACTTGGCAGACATCACTCTAGGCTCAATTCAGTATGTTATTTCAAATTTTGAGCAAATCGAAAGATATATAGGGACTTTGGTGCACCATTTACATAAAATCGGATGAAACTATACATGGGAGCTATATCTAAATCTGGACCGATTTTCACGAAACTTGGCAGACATCACTCTAAGCTCAATTCAGTACGTTATGCCAAATTTCGTGCAAATCGAAAGATATTTAGGGACTTTGGTGCACCATTTACATAAAATCGGACGAAAATATATATGGGAGCTATATCTAATCCCCTAAATATTAACCGATTTTCACGAAACTTGGCAGACATCACTCTAAGGTCAATTCAGTACGTTATGCCAAATTTCGTGCAAATCGAACGATATATAGGGACTTTGGTGCACCATTTACCTCCAATCGGACGAAAATATATATGGGAGCTATATCTAAATCTAAACCGATTTTTCCCAATTTCAATAGGGTTCGTCCTTGGGCCAAATAAGTGAACTGTGCCAAATTTCATCCAAATCGGATCATAAATGCGACCTGTACTTTGTTCACAAAAATACATGGACGGACGGACGGACAGACGGCAGACGGACGGACGGACAGACGGACATGCGTAAATCGACTCAGAAAGTAATTCTATGCATATTCTCAAAAGGAACTATGGGTCTATCTCGATTCCTTTTGCCTGTTACAAACATATGCACAAAGACATAATACCCTGTACCACAGTGTGGTGAAGGGTATAAAAACCTCATACTAATTACCCAATTATAATTTCCCTCATTTTCATTTTATTTCCAGAAATATCATCAGATGCCCAAACCATTATAACCGGTCCAAGTGATTTATATGTCAAAGTTGGCAGTGTCATTACGCTCACCTGCCTCGTAAGCCAACCATCGATTAAGGATATTGGTCCGATTCATTGGTATCGTGGCGAACATTTGCTTATGCCGTTTGCGGCTACAGATGAAACGGCACCACAAAGGAATTACTTTGTCACACCTGCTGCCTTGACAAGTAAATCCGCATCGTTTGATCATGGTGGCGGTGGTGGCTTCGCTGCTGCCGCTGCCTCTTCCTCGGTCGATATTGTAGATATGTATGACAATAATGTCGATGATGATGACGACGACGATGACGAACACATGTCACAGAATGGGAACAATGAAATAACATTGGATTTCAGGCAACGCGTTGCCATGGAACAGAAATTGTGCGATACAATAAAATCAAAGTAAGTATTTCGTTCGTTTGTGGGAAAATTGACAACAGATAGAGAGAGAGGGAGAGAGAGTGAGTGAGTGACAGAGAGAATATATTTGAGTGGAATTTAATGCAAAGTGCAAATATAAATAAGGATGTACATTTTAATGTTGTGAAAAGGATAATGGTGTTTTCATTTTATATGTGACACACAAATTTTGGATTTTTACATTTGTAAGGGATGGAATTATATTTAAATTTTTATACTATGAAAAAATATACAGATTTTACTTTGAATGTTAATATTGAAAGTCAGTTCAGAAATATAATTTTTTTTGGTTTTTTAGCCGCTTTCATTGGATTTATTGTATATTTGAGCTAAACTTTTAAATAACCTTATTTTATTTTTTTATTTGCAGGTTGCGGATTTCAAACGCTCAGATATCTGATTCTGGAAATTATACATGTCAACCAACAACGTCGAGCAGTGCCAGTGTGACGGTTCATGTTATTAATGGTAAGTAAATACTCATCAAATAACTAATTCCACTGTGCAACACAAAAAAACAATTATCGGAAAATTCCAAAAAATATTATAGAGTAGTCATTTTGAAATTTTAGGTCGGGAGGTGACCTAAAAAGGCGGGACAATATTTCCCATTTCCAATACATTTGGAAATATTCGAATTAAGATTACTCGAAATCCTCGTATTTTAGGTATATGTTGCATTACTGATATAAATGTGAGGAATATTTTTGTCCAATACATTAACCCTTTGTCGATTCTCTGAAGTGGTCTTTTTGGACATCTTTCCAGTGGTTTTTTGGTCCTCTTCCAGGCCAGAATATTCTACAAAAATATTCGCCATAGAGTTTTACTATGAATATCAAAATAGGTTTGTATCCGGAGATTTTGGTGGCCATTCTGCGCTGGAAATGAAGCGAGGAACCGCATTTTGTAACCATTCTTGGGTGGCGCTTGCTGAGTGCAATGATGCTGAGTCCTGTTGGAATGTCCGCTATAATATTCGGCATTTATTCTGATTCCACGGTCGAATAATACGAGCGGAAATCGATTATCGGCTGTTATGGCGGCCCATACCATTAGAAACCGCATTTTGTAACCATTCTTGGGTGGCGCTTGCTGAGTCCTGTTGGAATGTCCAAGGTCTGCGGCCAAAATGTTTGCGTGGCCAAGGCTGTTTATACCCTACACAACTATGTTGTCAGGGTATTATAGCTTTATGCAGCCCCAAGAGTTTGTAACGCCGCGAAATATTGGTCCTAGACCCACCGATCGTTATAACTCGACTAGCTGAGTCGATCTAGACATGTGTGTCCGTCCGTCCGTCTGTCCATTATAATTTGTAAACACGATACAGGTCACAGTTATGGACCAATCTTCACGAAATTTTGCATGTAGGAAGGGTTCAACCTAATGAAGACCCCTATTGTTTTTGGTTAAGATCCGTTACTATTAAGGGGATGAAATGGACCAAATACTTAATTTTTGTCGGTTTTTCTGGTCGCTCTAGAGGCCGCAATTATGGCCCAAACGTCGAATTTTTACATTGAGAAGGGGATTGGGCCAAAGAATAAGCATGCCTGTTTTGATAAAGATCTGTCAATATTTAGCAGGTCAAATGGACCCTGACTTTTGCGTAAAAATTACAAAATTTGTATTCTATGGCGTATATCTTTGCCCCTGAAGAACATAGATCCGAGAAGTTGATAATATGTTCAAGAGGAGTGGTTGACCTTTAAATTGATACCAATTTTATGGTCGTATGTACTCGGATGTGGGAGTTACATTTAAATATTTACAGGTGCTTACGTACTCAAATATTATTTAGTAACATATTACCACACCGTAGGCGGAAATACAGCGCTTATCGCTTTGAAATTTTTTCATGAGGTTCCAGTTATGGTCAAGGACAAAGCCTATAATAAGATAATAATTTTGGGATGAAGTGGACTGAAAACTTAACATTTTGTGTTTTGTTTTTTAGTCGACGTCAATATTCACCATCGACGTAGATCGGCCCGTAGATCTTTCGGACACTTTTTCTCTAAAACACCACAAGAGCTGCCTCATCTGTTTACGCAAGTACAAATGCTTCAGATCCATATAACAGCACGAATAGTATCAGCGTCTTGAAAGTGTGTGTTTGGTCTAGCGGGAGGTGGTCTTGTTTCTAAACTGCTTACTTAGACGACAGTAGCCTCTGTTGGCCATCACAATCCTTCTCCGAATTTCGAAACTGATGTCATTCGTTTTGAGTATGGCGGTTACAAAGGTATATAACATATTTAACTACCTTGAAGCTATAGTTCTCAAGTTCCACAGTTGGTCCGAGTCTACTGGACGTCTTGCGCGTTGATACCATCAGCTTGGTCTTCTCGCCGTTTACCGCCAAACCCACATTGGCAGACTCCTTCTCAATTTGTTCAAAGGTGGCTGTTACCGCTCGCAATGTTCGACCCATTATATCAATGTCATCGGCGTAGGCTAGTAACATGTGTTGTTTGGTGTACAGAGTGCCATTTCTGTTCACCTTTGCGTATCGTATGACCTGTTCCAGCAGGATGTTAAATTGAACACACGACAAACTGTCACCTTATCTGAATCCTCGTTCGGTATTGAAGGGCTCCGATAGGTCCTTTCCGACTTTAACTGCTGACCTTGTGCCACTTAATTAATAGCCGTATTAATTTTGCAGGAATGCCGAACATAGACATGGCTTTAAACACCTCTGAACGGATAGGGCTGTCGAATGCGGCTTTATAGTCGATGAATAGGTGGAATGTGTCGATGTGTTTTTCGCGGATCTTTTCCAGGATTTGGTGCAGAGTGAAAGTTTGGTCAGTGGTGGATTTGCCAGGTCTGAAGCCGCATTGGTATGGCCCAATAATGACTTTGACTATTGGGACACAGGATGCTGAGGTTCCAATCATTGGGCATGCATTCATTTACCCAATGCATGCTCCTGACCAGTCTTGAATAGTTCGGCTGGTAACTCATCGGTTCCTGCTGCTTTATTGTTTTTGGACCGATTAATTGCTTTTATGGTCTCATCTTGGCTAGGTTGTATACACTCTATACCATCATCTCTTATTAGTTCTGGGATATTTTCGCCACTAGTTGATACCAGAAGCTATTCAAAATGCTACTTTCAGATCCACAACACGCTGTCTGTATCTGTCACCAGGTTTCCTTCTGCATCTCTACAGAAGGATGTGCCTGCACCAAAGCCTTCGGTTTGGTGTTTTACTCGTTGGTAAAATTTCCGTACTTCATGCTGGCTACTGTACATCTCGATTTAATCAGGCTTTTCTTGTTCTTTCTTCTTTATTGAAAACACGTTTCTCCTCTATCCTTTTCTCCCGATAATTCGCCATCACATTACGTGTTGCTACTGTCTGCAGGTTAGCCCTATACGCTGCGTTTTTCACATCAGTAGCATTACGACACAAAGACATAATACCCTGTATCACAGTGTTGTGAAGGGTATACAAATAGGTACAAAGCCATAATACATAAAAAATTGAGCGGAGTAGTAAAGACGGATGTGCCTTTAATTATTGACCGATTTTGATCAAAACATTCATGTTGATTTTTTGACCATATTCGTTTCCGGTGTAAAATTTCGTTGAGTTCGAGCCTTTAGAGCGACAAAAATAAAGTTTTTGGTCCATTTCATCTCCTAGATATTAACCGATCATTACCAAAAACAATAGAGGTCTTCTCTGGCCAGAACCGGTCCTAAATTCAAAATTTCGTAAAGATTGATTCATAACTGTGTCCTATATCATGTTTACAAATTATAATGGACAGACGGACGGATAGCCACAAATATCTAGATCGGCTCAACTAGCCGAGATATGACCAGTGGGTTTATGACCAATATTTCGCGGCGTTACAAACTCTTGGGCTGCACAAAGCTATAATACCCTGACAACATCGTTGTGTAACAACGAAAAATAGAGATTTTTATACCCTACACAACTACGTTGTCAGGGTATTATAGCTTTGTGCAGCCCCAAAAGTTTGTAACGCCGCGAAATACTGGTCCTAGAACCATCTTTAAGTATACCGATCGTCATATCTCGACTAGCTGAGTCGATCTAGACATGTGTGTCCGTCTGTCCATTATACTTTGTAAACACGATACATGCCACAGTTATGGACCAATCTTCATGCAATTTTGCATGTAGGATGGGTTCTGGCCAATGAAGACCCCTATTGTTTTTGGAAAATATCGGTTAATATTTGAGGGATGAAATGGACCAAAAACTTTATTTTTGTCGGTGTTTCTGGTCGTTCCAGAGGCCGCAATTATGGCCCAAACACCGCGAATTTTTGCATGGAGAAGGGGATTGGGCTAAAAATTATACCCTACACAACTACGTTGTGAGGGTATTATAGCTTTGTGCACCCCCAAAAGTTTGTAACGCCGCGAAATACTGGTCCTAGGACCACCTTTAAGTATACCGATCGTCGTATCTCGACTAGCTGAGTCGATCTAGACATGTGTGTCCGTCCGTCCGTCTGTCCATTATAATTTGTAAACACGATACATGCCACAGTTATGGACCAATCTTCATGAAATTTTGCATGTAGGATGGGTTCTGGCCAATGATGTTTGGTAAATATCGGTTAATATTTAGGGAATGAAATGGACCAAAAACTTTATTTTTGTCGGTGTTTCTGGTCGTTCCAGACGCCGCAATTATGGCCCAAACACCGCGAATTTTTGCATGGAGAAGGGGATTGGGCTAAAAATTAAGCATGACTGTTTTGATAAAGATCCGTCAATATTTAGCGGGTCAAATGGATCCTGATTTTGTGTGAAAAATTACAAAATTTGTATTATATGGCGTATATATTTACTCTTGAAGGATATTGACCCGAGAAGTCGATAGTGTATCGAAGAGGAGTGGTTGACCTTTAAATTGATACCAATTATATTGTCGTATGTACTCGGATGTGGGAGTTACACTTAAATATTTACAGGTGCTTACGTATTTATATATTATTTAGTAACCCTTTACCACACCAGAGGGCGGAAATATAGCGCTGATCGTTTTTTAATTTTCCATGAAATTCCCGTTATGGTCAACGACAACGCTTATAATTTTCGGTGATGATCCGATAATAAGTTTGGGATGAAGTTTACCGAAAACTTATTTTTTGGTTTTTTTTGTTTTCGATTAAATTAAAATTGTTTTTGATTAAATTTCAATTAAAAGCCCAACATCACAACATAACCCACGGTACAGAGAATCTGGACAAGGACACCCCTCGTCTACTGAATATTAGAAATATTTTTTGACATCTAGTCGGTCAAGAGGGAGCAAATATCGCGAAATATTGCCCAAGTTCAGAATATACAAACACAGAGAGTTCGATTTTCGTGGAGGTTGTGTAGGGTATCATATGGTCGGTCCCGTCCGACTATACTGCTCCGCTCACTGGTTTGACATCAATGAGCCCATTTAACCTTGAAAACGTATTAGTTTTCCTAACAAAAATAAAGGATCGTAAGGGTTAAGCTCCCAGTCTCACAGCAAAAAAGAAAATTGTTTTGTATCCTGCCAATATAATATTTGTAACTAAGTTATAAAATATCCTTATATTTTCATTGCAATAGGAAATTATCCGAACTCCGTATTGAATGCTTAGTTTCATTCTAATAATTAGGGTTTTTGCTATCGAATTTAACCCTTCATTTATTTTCTTCTTTGCAGATGAAAATCCAGCTGCCATGCAAAAGGGCGGAACGGCCGGTGGGAGGAGCTTATGAGCTGCTGATGTTGTTGTATACCTTATTCTGAGTAGTTGTCACATTTTAGTGCAACTTGGTAAATTCTGCCAACATCATCTGTAGCGGTGACTAAAAGCCACAGCGTACAAAGGGTGCTCAGGATAGTATACAACAACATCAGCAGCAGCAACAAAACCAACAACAACAACAGAAATAAGTAAAAAACAAAAAAACCCAATTCTACAACCAATTAAATATCAGAATTCATCAGAGGAATAAAATACGAAGTAAGAAGAACAGCAGCATACCATTGGAAATGTTGATTTACACAGTAAATTTCTGCATTTAAATGTAAATGTAAGAAGAAAAATATAAAAAACAGGCGATTGTATTGTTCCACTATCATTTGTAAATAAAAAATAAATATAGCCATTAAAATTTAGAATACAATAATAATACTAATAATAATTAATATAAATTTATTATATTAACTGTAATACCTAATTATTAGTTTTATCTATTTGAAAAAAAAAGAAATAAGTACGTCCCCCCATAAAAAAGAAAACAAAACCATATATATGAGAGAAGAGATACATTTTATTGTTATTATTGTTAGTAATTAATTAACAAATAAACAAGGATAAATAAAATAATAACAATAACGACAGAGAGAAAGAAAAAGCATTAAAATATTATATATGTATGTATATGCGAAGATTTCAATGGAACTAGTGGATAAATCACATATAAATATACATTTTGTGAATACTACAGGGTGAGCTATACA